>NC_091568.1:17790256-17805403 GCF_042767895.1 Penaeus vannamei
CTGCAATATTGGAGGCCCGCGCGATGCCGGATCTCTGGCATGCAGAGCGAGGCCTCAATGGAAAATAACTTCGGCGGTCCTCAACCAAGGAGTCGCAGAAGAGGCACCGAGGGAGGCAGGGCCGGTCACTACACAGGCAGAGGTGCCGAGGGAGACAACAGCTCCTGTCCCGAACGCCTGGCTGCAGGGCCCACCAAACCATGATGTAGAGGATGGACGCGATAGAAAAAAGTTGGCAGAAGTTACGGGATAGAAAAGGAACAGAAAAAAGAAGAGGAGACTGCGGACTCAGGTATAAATATTGAAAATGTTAATGGACCTGTAGAGGAAAAAAATGACAGAAAGATTACC
The DNA here is from genome assembly GCF_042767895.1 of Penaeus vannamei. Lineage (NCBI taxonomy): Eukaryota > Metazoa > Arthropoda > Malacostraca > Decapoda > Penaeidae > Penaeus > Penaeus vannamei. The sequence continues at coordinate 17,790,608 of NC_091568.1, forward strand.
ATTAAGGAGAAAGAAAGAACAATAAAAGCAAGTGTAGTGGAAGGAACATCCTCTGAGGTTTTCCGGTCTATCTTCCTAAATTGTAAAGATCCGGAGAAGGAAAACCTTTCGAAAAAGTGGGAAACAATGAAAGAGATATGGGGAACTATTCAAACAGTAGTAGAAAAACATAAGGACACAATCAAGATCTGATGAAGCGTAGTATTAGAATATTATCGTGGAATGTGAGTGGTTTGCTAACCAGAGTTACAGACGTTCACTACTTAGTAATGAAAAGCGATATTGACGTAGTTTGTCTCCAGGAAACCAGGGACGCGAAAGGTGATACTCTCGAACTTAATGGTTATAGAGTGTACCAACTTCATGCTGGTGACCGAACACGGGGAGTGTCAACCTATGTCAAAAGTTCAATGCCCTCTAAACTAACAGAGACGCCGTGCAGAACTAACGGCATAGAAAGTGTGTGTGTGAAGCTTCATTTGCAACAAGGTGAAATGTATATTGTCAACTTATACATCTCTGGGAGATCCTTTGACCTCAGATATTTACCAGATTGCATGTACTCTGACGCTGCTCTGATAGTGAGTGACTTGAATGCTAGACACCCGCAATTAGAGGAGAGGGGCAATATCAATGATAACGTTAAGAGGTTTCACCAGTTTTTAAAGGATAGGCCCGATGCATGCTTGCTCGGTGGCATAGAGGCAACAGACGTCAAGGGTGGACGGCTTGATTATGCTTGCCTGCTTGTCAGACAGGCGATTCAAGGAGAATGCAAAGTGGTAAGTGAATTACTCGGTGATATTTTTGCGTTGTATGTTAAGTTAGCTATAGGGATAATACAAGTTAAATTTCAGAGAAAACGGCTTTCACTTAATACAAACGACAGAGACCAGTTTGTTTACAACATAGATAATTGGTATAAACACTATACACCCATATGTTTAGATAGGTTCAACGGGGATTTGTTCATTGCGATAGAAAGATGTTTTCCCACAACATCCAAGACACACAGAAAGGAAAAGGGTCATGGGGGAAGGATAAACAGGTACTGCGGTGATAAGACACTTAAGGAATGGACATAAATGCTGAGGTTGGCACACAGGGAGTGGGTACAAAAGGGCAGAAAGGAACAGGGCAAAGATCCTTGATATATCAAGGATGCGTGGGTAAGGGAGAAATACTGGAAAGAATTTGCGCAAAACATCGAGGAATGCAAAAGCCTTAAGGAAATATGGCATCACGTCAATAAGGTGAGAGGTAAAACAAATAAACTCATCGGTCACCCACACCCAGAGGAGGAGGCGAACAAATATATTCAGAAATGGGCGAAGGCATCCTCTCTGGTCTCATTGCCACAAAACACTCGTGATGTTTTAGACGCATGGGAAATTGAAAGAAAAGAACAAATACAGTAATCCTTAAATATTACTGCAGTATCCTGTCAGAGTATAACTATACATGAACTCTTAAATGCAATCAAAAGGGGGAAAAGCACATCGCCAGGAGATGGCGTGACATATGACATTCTAAATGCATTAGTAGGCATGGAGAACAGCCCTTTATTAGATCTTTTTAAGCCAATGACTGAATTCTTGTATTTTTATAATTTAAGTATTGTATTTAGTTTCTAAATGTTATTATACCCACCTTTTGCATGTGAATTGTGAACCCGCACAGGGACTTAAGATAAGGGTGAGGATAGCCTATTACCTCATCCCTTTGAGATGTAATTTTTCTTTTGTCAAAAAACGTGTCTCGTTTTTTCTTTCTTTCTCACTCTCTCTCTATCTCTCTTTCTCTCTCTCTCTTTCATTCTCCCTCTCTCTCTTTCATTCTTTCTCTTTCTCTCTCTCTCGCCCCCCTCTGTGTGTGTGTGTGTCAAATATTCTCTCTCTTTCTGTCTCCCTCCCTTTATGTCTATCTCTCTCCCCCTCCGTCTCTTTGTTTGCCTCTCCCCCCCCCCCATTCTCTGTTTTTCTCATACTCTCTTATTTTCATTCTCTCTCTCTCTCTCTCTCTCTCTCTCTCTCTCTCTCTCTCTCTCTCTCTCTCTCTCTCTCTCTTTCTCTCACTATCAACTTCTGTCTCTATCTCTTTCAATATCAGCTATTCTCTCTCTCTCACTATCAACTATTGTCTCTATCTCTTTCTCTCACTATCAGCTATTCTCTCTCTTTCTCTCTTGAGAACTCATTTAATGATGTATGCTTCAACATTGCCAGGAATAATCCTACTCACCCGACAATCGATCATGCTGATGTCAGGGTAACAAATAATTGGTCAAATAGTAAGAGATCTTCTCAGGTTAGACATAACCTTCGCTACAGTAGCAACTTCCCTTCTAACAGGCATAACAGAGAGGAATTCCCACCACAACCTCACCCTTACTTTAACAGACTGGGTTTCAGTGGCAATAGGTCTTAAAGGGAAAATCGGGGAGGAGGTTGCTATAACAGTGGAGAGTACAACCACCAACAATCCTCATGTCGGTATGACCATAAGATCAGCTGTACTTAATGTCATTCTCTCGGACGCAGGAGCAGCCTTTGTCAACAAAGCAAGCGCTAGGATTCAGACCAAGGAGTTGTAGCCGACGGTATCTTTGACCCTAACCACATCAATGGAGATTTCATCAATATGCACATTAATACCTAATCTCTACTAAGTAATATGACACGTCAAAATTTTAGTTAAGGAACGTCAGATCGACATCCTCTATATTAGTGAAACCTGGCTATCTAACACGCTAGAGAATAAATTTGTTAATATTGCAGGTCGCCATAACAAAGGACTTGGAGGACATCCTCGTGCTCCTGAAATTTCCTTCAATTATCTTTTAGAGTTATTCCGAGCAGTTTCTCTCCGAAATAAACCATTCTTTGCCTTTGGAGATCTCAATGTAAACTAAGATCATTAGAAATTGCAATATTCATCAAGTAATCCAAAAGCCAACTCGCATCTTTGAGTCATCCAGTATATTACTTGACGTGAGCATAACAAACAGAACTGATAAGGTGTTACATGCTGACGCTATTCCTTTCCCTATTGTAGATCATGAACTCACCTGTGCCAAAACTGATATTCATAAGCCAAAGCGTTGTCCAACAGTCTAAACATTCAGGTGCCAAAGTAACTACAGTCAAAATACGTTTGACATTTTACTTCAGACTGATACAAATGTCCCGAATCAAATTCTTCACACTGGCAATGTTAACAAGCAAGTACAAATTTTTGACGGAATTTTTATAAAGAATCTGAACGGCTGTGCTCCCATTGTTACAAGGGAAATCCGTTGCCCCGCAGCACCATGGATAACGTCCCAAATTTGATGCAGTCGAGAAATGTTCTGCAAAGAAAGTTCAAAATGGATAGAAGAAATATTGCTCTACATAACCAATAACCAATATAAGGCAGAGCAAAAAGGTGTTAGTTCTGTTATTAAAAAATAGCAAATCACAATATTTCCGCCATGCAATCATGCAAAAGAGGTGGCACAAGCAGCACATGGAAAGTTATTCGCAGCATAACGCCCCGAAGCAACTCGTTTCAACATGAGGATATTAGTAATCTAACCAAGAAGGCCGAGGAATTCAGCAATGACTTTGCAAACAGAGGCCGCACGTCCTTTGAACAGTCACAGACGTAAACTCACTTTAACGACGAAAAATATCAAGCCTTCCCGAGTACTCCAGTGCCCAGCTTTAAACCACAACCAGCTGATATGAATTTTATCATCCTGGTGATAAAGAATCTTAATAACTCCAAGGCCATTGGCTCAGGTGGCATACCTCTAGCATACTTAAGAGATGTTCTTCCTGTTGTCATCTACATTACTGTTATCAGAAATACCTAGCTCAAGGCTGGAGATAAAGAAGACACACAATTATCGTCCTATTTCTCTTCTACCAATTTTATTAGCTTTTAGAGAAAATCATTGCTAACCAACTAACCACGGCTCTCACAGATAAACATTACCACATTACCTTAGATGTTGTTTTTTACCTTAGATTTAATCAAATTACCTTAGAACTGTTGGAGCATATCCCTGAAAATTACCTTAGTTTTTGTTGTTGAAAATATGATTGTATCTTAACAAAAGTGCACTTTCTCTGATCACGATTCTTTTAATGACGATTGCACAACTGAACAGGTCTGGTTTGAGGTAGCAATCAACCATAATTCGCATATGAGAAAAAAAACAAAACTGATAGGCTACATAAATGGAATTATTAAGAAAATTAATACCCTTTCCTTCTTCAAGATAAATAATACTGAATGACTGTAAGACTGTCCAAAGTGTTATCATACTAGATCATCAATAATACTTATCTTTACAAAACACACACACACACAAAACATTTTCAAATACAAACTGACAGTAAGACGAAAATTATCACACTTGATCATCAACAATATTTATTACAAAGTACAAAGAAAAAAGAATTACGTTAGAATTACCTTAAAAAGTTGCATTGCCTTAAACTACGGTAATTACCTGCAACTAACTCTTCATTTAGAAACCAATGATTTATTAACAAAGAGTCAGCATGGATTTAGACCTAGACTCTCAACAGAAACGGCTCTGTTAACAGTTACAAATAGCATTTATGAAAACATGTATAGACAAAGAGTCTCTCTTGTCTTTTTATTGGACCTCTCGAAGACATTTGATAGTGTGAGCCATAACATCCTCCTTTAAAAATGTGAAAAGTTGGGAGTCGACCCTTCAGGGTTTGATTCTTATCTCTCTAATCTATCTCAGGCAGTTCGCATCGGTAAAGTTATTCCACCACCACTTAACGTCGACTTTGGTGCACCACAAGGTTCCATATTAGGCCACTATCATTTCTTATATTTGTTAATGATACGTCAGTGCACATACTAGACTGCCTACTGGTGCAATATGCAGACGACACCCGACTGGTTCTTAATAGCAGCATTAACGAACTTCAAGCACTAATAAATAATGCGGAGGTTACTCTATCACAGTGAAAATGCTATTTAAAAAAATGGTCTTATGGTAAATAAAGCAAAAACTCATGTATTATTAATGCAGTCAACATAAACTCTTCTAACGATGTTATTCGTATAAAAGCAACACAGTGATGCATGCCCTCTATGGCTATTTCGAACTCAAACACCTTATAGAACGTCAGAAAGTTTAAATGCATGTGATTTCTGTTACTATGTTGACATCACATGATTGCATTTGTTTAGTTTTGACACTATATTTCGTTCTATCATTACTTATAGAAGATCGGAATGTTTAAATGTTTGTAATTTTGATGCAACTGTGTGCTCATGTGATTACTTTCTGTTTGTTTGCTACTATTTATGTGCTTACACGTTTCTTTCTACATGTCTTTTATAATTGTGCGCATATGTGTTTATAGGTCTTTTTTTCCGGTGCCAAGAGGTGTAGTACTACAGTTTCCTATGACTCCGCCCCTATTTATGGGGGCGGAGTCATATATAAGCAACTGCACCTGGCTGGTGAGCGCGCGGAGCACCTCTGCCCGTTCTAAAACTGGAAGAAAATGGGAAGTTCAAAGTTGATGCTACACTGTATGATGCAATAATAGTAATGTTGATGATGTTAATGATGATATTATTGCACTAAGTACTAGTTTAAAAGTATTTACGCGCGCGCGCGCGTGTATGTGTGCCTATATGTATATATATTATATATACATACAGAAATGTGTACATACATACATACCTATATATACAGTATACACATACACACACATATATATTTAAACACATATATACACACATGCATATATATATATATATATGATATATATATACACATACATATATATATGCATTTATGTATGTATATGTATATATATATATATATATATATATATATATATATATATATATATACATATATACATATATATATATATATATGCAGAAATATGATATTAAAAATATACACTACTACCATATATAACAATAGAGAGTTTAAGGTTTATATGCTTTCGTATTAATAGGGCTACGGCTAAGAAGATCGAGGTTCAGGTTTATCTTTTGTATGTGTACATTTTTATGCAATATGTCATGCAAGGCTTGTTACTGTTTTTTTTATGCTTTAACCTTGCCTCCAAAAGTGTTCCGTGACGAATAATATACGGGGAAGTATCTCATGTTTTATTTACATAATGTGTTCGAATGGTTAAAAGAATATTATGAAAATCTATATTAAGTTTTACATAATCATTTTACTTATTATGTATGTATAATTGAATATGCACACGTAAACTTATATATCCTTTTGAATGTAGTTGACATCAATCAATAAATAGTGTCATTTTCAAAATATTTAAAGAAGTGTGACCTTCGAAACCATTGTCGATGGACGAATGAAGAAGTACGATTTGAGGCGCTTAGGGCCCGCGTATTTTCAACTTTTTTTCGATAGTTTTCCGTCGTTTAATTTGTAATTTGAAGATGTTGATAGCTAACAAATTGTATTTATTGTTATTTCTTAATGTTACAACAGTATACCAGTGATTTGTTAATTGATACAGTTCAAAAACAAAATCAGATTCGTCAACTCGAGTACAATTCCTAGGAATGGGGGTGGAGCCGCACCTGTGGCAACAGCGTAGAAGCATCGGCAGCGTTGCTGTCACGATCAGCCCAGAGAAATGTCGCAAATGAAAAAAACGACACTTTCTAGTGTAGTTAGACAGTTTCTTGGCACCGAAAAAAAGGTCTTATGTAAGCATGTATGTATATGGATATGTGTCTATGTATATATGTATATGGATATGTGTCTATGTATATATGTATATGGATATGTGTCTATGTATATATGTATATGGATATGTGTCTATGTATATATGTATATGTGGCTATGTTTATATGTATATGTATACTTCTTATTACGATATCGACAACACTATGATGTTTCTCCGACTGATTAATTTTCAAACGCGTTTTTATGTATTTATTTAAATCAATGCTGCATCACATCATGAATTTAAGATGTTTTGTGAATACCTTGATTTCATGTGAGTTTAGGTAAGCTATTAGCATCCATATGATCTTATTTGAAATTTCATAGATTTTCTGTATAATCCCCAATGTAATAATCTATGGAATAAACCTCTTGAATTTGATTTGAATTTGAACTCTCCCTTTGCCTCCCTCCCTCACTTCCTTTGTACTCTCTTTTTCTCTCTTTCTCGCTCTCTTTCTCTCTTTGGTTCTATTTCTCTTTCTTTCTCTCCCTTTATTTGCCTGTCTCTCTCTCTCTTTCTCTTTCTCTTCGTTTCTCTCTGCCCTGTTCTCCTCTCTGTCTCTTTCTTTCTCTTCTTATCCCTCTACTCGTCTTCTGTGTCACTTTCTGTCTCGCTCACTCTTTTTATGTATTTTTTTTTGTCTTACCATCTCTCTCCCTCTCCCCTTCTTTCTCTTTCTCTCTCTCTCTAATCTCTATCTATCTATCTCTATCCATCTATGATTCTCTCCTCCCCCCCCTCTCTCTCCCTGTCTCCTATCTCTTTCTCCTTTTCTCTCTTTCTACATTTTCGCTCTCCCTCTCTCTGTCTGTCTCTTTCTCTCTCTCTCTTTCTCTGTGTCTGTCTGTCTCTCTGTCTCTTTCTTTCTCTCTCTATCTCTCTGTCTGTGTCTTTCGCTTTCCCTCTTTCTCTCCCTTTCTATCTCTCTCGCTCTCTTTCCCTCCCGCCTCTCTCTCTTTCTCTATCTTACTCTCTCTCTCTCTCGCTCCCGATCTCTCGCACTCTCTCTCTCTCTCTCTCGCTCTCTCTCTCTCTCTCTCTCTCTCTCTCTCTCTCTCTCTCTCTCTCTCTCTCTCTCTCTCACTCAATCTCTCTCTCGATATTTCGATCTAATAGCTTTAGCCAATGTTGAAGTATTTATGTATCGGTATCGAACTAGACAGTTCCATGTATCGATGCTCATCGCTATATGTATTTTTTCTAGTTTTTGTCTTTTCTTTTTGTGTGTGTGTGCGCGCGAATGCATGAATTGGTTATGTATATCGTAGCCTAGGTATCTCTAAAAAAAAGTACAGTAAGTTTAAAATGATCTTTAATCTTTCTATGTAAAATTCCCAGTCACATACATCTTGATAATCAAAGTACATTTCTATACTTAATCAACCCACTCATTTCGGCGGCTGCGGTAAAATAACATTAACGACGATGGAAGGATGATTTGACGACTGAGGATTTGTTGATGTCCAAGGGCTTCCGGCAGAGGAGGAGCCTTTGTTGCCAGTGAGCACTGGATATCCTACCATCCCCAGAAGTCCCTTGGGCTGAGCAGGAGAAAGGGGAAGAAAAGGAAGTGTTTGGGCTTCTGACGAGGAGCCTTCTGTACCGCGGCCAGGACCAGGGTATTTGCCTAATCCCAGCAGAGGCAGGCCAGTAGACTGAACTCTCACCTTCGAATCCGAAGCAGGTTCCACGGGCACTGAGTAGGGATAGGGTATGAAAATTATAGGCATTAAACACGGCACAAATCCTACATAGAATGCAGCGCATGATGTGGATGGCCCCATAGGTTGTTTGTCTGTTGCATTCGCAGATAATTCTGTTTCGGAACCTGGCACCTTCACAGTCAGTTCACTTGGGGAGGCATGGGGTTCTTCTGACTTTGGTGTCGAAGGAAATCCTGAAACAGGACTTGCTCGTTCCTCGGGTGCTTCTCCTATAGAACCTGGCAACTTCTTATCAGGACCTGCTGTTTCTCCTATAGAACCTGGCAAATTCTTAGGTAATTCTGTAACAGGACCTGCTTCTTCTCCTATAGAAACTGGTAAATTCTCAGGTAATTCTGTAACAGGACCAGCTGTTTCTCCTATAGAACCTGGCAACTTTTCAGGTAATTCTGTAACAGGACCTGCTGTTTCTCCTATAGAACCTGGCAACTTTTCAGGTAATTCTGTAACAGGACCTGTTAGTTCATTTCGTGGTTCTAAAACTGAACCTAGCAAATTCTCAGGTAATTTTGTAACAAGACCTGCTGCTTCTCCTGTAGAACCTGGTAAATTCTCAGGTAATTTTGTAACAGGACCTACTGCTTCTCCTATAGAACCTGGCAAATTCTCAGGTAATTCTGTAACTGGACCTGTTCCTTCTCCTATTGTACCTTGCAAATTCCCAGGTAATTCTGTAACAAGACCTGCTATTGAACCTGGCAAATTATCAGGTAATTCTGTAACAGGACTTGTTGCTTCTCCTATAAAACCTGGCAAATTCTCAGGTAATTCTGTAACAGGACCTGTTAGTTCATTTCGTGGTTCTAAAACTGAACCTGGCAAATTGTCAGGTAATTCTGTAACAGGATCTGCTAGTTCATTTCGTGGTTCTAAAATTGAACCTGGCATATTCTCAGGTAATTCTGTAACAGGACCTGCTGTTTCTCCTATAAAACCTGGCAAATTCTCAGGTAATTCTGTAACTGGACCTGTTGCTTCTCCTATAAAACCTGGCAAATTCTCAGGTAATTCTGTAACAGGACCTGTTAGTTCATTTCGTGGTTCTAAAATTGAACCTGGCATATTCTCAGGTAATTCTGTAACAGGACCTGCTGTTTCTCCTATAGAACCTGGTAAATTCTCAGGTAATTCTGTAACTGGACCTGTTCCTTCTCCTACTGTACCTGGCAAATTTTCAGTTAATTCTGTAACAGGACCTGTTGCTTCTCCTATAGAACCTGGCAAAATCTCAGGTAATTCTGTAACAGGACCTGCTGCTTCTCCTACAGAACCTGGCAAATTCTCAGGTAATTCTGTAACAGGACCTGTTGCTTCTCCTATAGAACCTGGTAAATTCTCAGGTAATTCTGTAACAGGACCTGTTGCTTCTCCTACAGAACCTGGCAAATTCTCAGGTAATTCTGTAACAGGACCTGCTGCTTCTCCTACAGAACCTGGCAAATTCTCAGGTAATTCTGTAACAGGACCTGTTCCTTCTCCTATAGAACCTGGTAAATTCTCAGGTAATCCTGTAACAGGACCTGTTGCTTCTCCTATAGAACCTGGTAAATTCTCAGGTAATTCTGTAACAGGACCTGTTCCTTCTCCTATAGAACCTGGCAAATTCTCAGGTAATTCTGTAACTAGACCTGCTGCTTCTCCTATAGAAACTCGCAAATTCTCAGGTAGTTCTGTAACTGGATCTGCTAGTTCATTTCGTGGTTCTAAACTTGAACCTGGCAAATTTTCAGGTAATTCTGTAACATTACCTACTGCTTCTCCTATAGAACCTGGCAACCTTTCAGGTAATTTTGTAACAGGACCTGGTGTTTCTCCTGTAGAACCTGGGAAATTTTCAGGTAATTCTGTAACATTACCTGCTGCTTCTCCTACAGAACCTGGCAACCTTTCAGGTAATTTTGTAACAGGACCTGGTGTTTCTCCTGTAGAACCTGGGAAATTTTCAGGTAATTCTGTAACAGGACCTGCTACTTCTCCTACAGAACCTGGCAACCTTTCAGGTAATTCTGTAACAGGACCTGGTGTTTCTCCTGTAGAACCTGGGAAATTTTCAGGTAATTCTGTAACATTACCTGCTGCTTCTCCTACAGAACCTGGCAACCTTTCAGGTAATTCTGTAACAGGACCTGGTGTTTCTCCTATAGAACCTGGTAAATTCTCAGGTAATCCTGTAACAGGACCTGTTGCTTCTCCTATAGAACCTGGCAACCTTTCAGGTAATTCTGTAACAGGACCTGGTGTTTCTCCTGTAGAACCTGGGAAATTTTCAGGTAATTCTGTAACATTACCTGCTGCTTCTCCTACAGAACCTGGCAACCTTTCAGGTAATTCTGTAACAGGACCTGTTGCTTCTCCTATAGAACCTGGCAAATTCTCAGGTAATTCTGTAACAGGACCTGCTGCTTCTCCTACAGAACCTGGCAAATTCTCAGGTAATTCTGTAACAGGACCTGCTGCTTCTCCTACAGAACCTGGCAAATTCTCAGGTAATTCTGTAACAGGACCTGTTCCTTCTCCTATAGAACCTGGTAAATTCTCAGGTAATCCTGTAACAGGACCTGCTGCTTCTCCTACAGAACCTGGCAAATTCTCAGGTAATTCTGTAACAGGACCTGCTGCTTCTCCTACAGAACCTGGTAAATTCTCAGGTAATCCTGTAACAGGACCTGTTGCTTCTCCTATAGAACCTGGCAACCTTTCAGGTAATTTTGTAACAGGACCTGGTGTTTCTCCTGTAGAACCTGGGAAATTTTCAGGTAATTCTGTAACAGGACCTGCTGCTTCTCCTACAGAACCTGGCAAATTCTCAGGTAATTCTGTAACAGGACCTGTTGCTTCTCCTATAGAACCTGGTAAATTCTCAGGTAATTCTGTAACAGGAGCTGTTGCTTCTCCTACAGATCCTGGCAAATTCTCAGGTAATTCTGTAACAGGACCTGCTGCTTCTCCTACAGAACCTGGCAAATTCTCAGGTAATTCTGTAACAGGACCTGTTCCTTCTCCTATAGAACCTGGTAAATTCTCAGGTAATCCTGTAACAGGACTTGCTGCTTCTCCTACAGAACCTGGCAAATTCTCAGGTAATTCTGTAACAGGACCTGCTGCTTCTCCTACAGAACCTGGTAAATTCTCAGGTAATCCTGTAACAGGACCTGTTGCTTCTCCTATAGAACCTGGCAACCTTTCAGGTAATTTTGTAACAGGACCTGGTGTTTCTCCTGTAGAACCTGGGAAATTTTCAGGTAATTCTGTAACATTACCTGCTGCTTCTCCTACAGAACCTGGCAACCTTTCAGGTAATTCTGTAACAGGACCTGGTGTTTCTCCTGTAGAACCTGGGAAATTTTCAGGTAATTCTGTAACAGGACCTGCTTCTGCTGTAGAACCTGACAACTTCTCAGGTAACTCTGTAACAGAACCTGCTGCTTCTATAGAACCTGGCAAATTCTCAGGTAATTCTGTAACAGGACCAGCTGCTTGACCTATAGAACCTGGCAACTTTTCAGGTAATTCTGTAACAGGACCTGTTAGTTCATTTCGTGGTTCTAAAACTGAACCTGGCAAATATTCAGGTAATTTTGTAACAAGACCTGCTGCTTCTCCTGTAGAACCTGGTAAATTCTCAGGTAATTTTGTAACAGGACCTACTGCTTCTCCTATAGAACCTGGCAAAGTCTCGGGTAATTCTGTAACAGGACCAGCTGCTTCACCTATAGAACCTGGCAACTTTTCAGGTAATTCTGTAACAGGACCTGGTATTTCTCCTGTAGAACCTGGCAAATTCTCAGGTAATTCTGTAACAGGACCTGCTGCTTCTATAGAACCTAGCAAATTCTCAGGTAATTCTGTAACAGGACCTGCTGTTTCTCCTGTAGAACCTGGGAAATTCTTAGGTAATTCTGTAACAGGACCTGCTGCTTCTCCTATAGAACCTGGGAACTTCTCTGGTAATTCTGTAACAGGACCTGCTGCTTCTCCTATAGAACCTGGCAAATTCTCAGGTAATTCTGTAACAGGACCTGCTGCTTCTCCTATAGAACCTGGCAAATTCTCAGGTAATTCTGTAACAGGACCTGCTGCTTCTCCTGTAGAACCTGGCAAATTCTCAGGAAATTCTGTGACAAGACCTGCTAGTTCATTACGTGGTTCTAAAATTGAACCTGGCAAATTCTCAGGTAATTCTGTAATAGGATCTGTTGCTTCTCCTGTAGAACCTGGCAAATTCTCAGGGAATTCTGTAACAAGACCTGCTGCCTCTCCTATAGAACCTAGCAAATTCTCAGGTAATTCTGTAACAGGACCTGCTGCTTCTCCTATAGAACCTGGCAAATTCTCAGGTAATTCTGTAACAGGACCTGCTGCTTCTCCTATAGAACCTGGCAAATTCTCAGGTAATTCTGTAACAGGACTTGCTGTTTCTCCTACTAAACCTGGCAAATTCTCAGGTAATTCTGTAACATGATCTGCTGTTTCTCCTATTGAACCTGGCAAATTCTCAGGTAATTCTGTAACAGGACCTGCTGCTTCTCCTGTAGAACCTGGCAAATTCTCAGGCAATTCTGTGACAGGACCTGCTGCTTCACCGGTAGAACCTGGCAACTTCTCAGGTAAATCTGTAACTGAACCTGCTGTTTCTCTTACTGAACCTGGCAAATTCTCAGGTAATTCTGTAACTAGACCTGCTGTTTCTCCTATAGAAACTCGCAAATTCTCAGGTAGTTCTGTAACAGGATCTGCTAGTTCATTTCGTGGTTCTAAAATTGAACCTGGCAAATTTTCAGGTAATTCTGTAACATTACCTGCTGCTTCTTCTATAGAACCTAGTAAATTTTCAGGTAATTCTGTAACAGGACCTGCTGCTTCTCCTACAGAACCTGGCAAAATTTCAGGTAATTCTGTAATAGGACCTGCTGCTTCTCCTATTGAAACTGGCAAATTCTCATGTAATTCTGTAACAGAACCTGCTGCGTCTCTTGTAGAACCTGGCAAAGTCTCAGGTAATTCTGTAACAGAACCTGCTGCGTCTCTTGTAGAACCTGGCAAAGTCTCAGGTAATTCTGTAACAGAACCTGCTGCGTCTCTTGTAGAACCTGGCAAATTCTCAGGTAATTCTGTAACAGGACCTGCTGCTTCTCCTGTAGAACCTGGCAACTTTCGAGGTAATTCTGTAACTGGACCTGGTGTTTCTCCTGTAGAACCTGGCCAATTCCTAGGTAATTCTGTAACAGGACCTGCTGCTTCTCCTATAGAACCTGGCAACTTCTCAGGTAATTCTGTAACAGGCCCTGCTGTTTCTCCTATTGAAACTGGCAAATTCTCAGGTAATTCTGTAACAGGACCTGCTGCTCCTCCTATAAAACCTGGTAAATTCTCAGGTAATTCTGTTACAGGGCCTGCTGCTTCTCCTATTGAACCTGGCAAATTCTCAGGTAATTCTGTAACAGGACCTGCTGTTTCTCCTATAGAACTTGGCAACTTCTCAGGTAATTCTGTAATAGGCCCTGCTGTTTCTCCTATTGAAACTTGCAAATTCTCAGGTAATTTTGTAACAGGACCTGCTGTTTCTCCTGTAGAACCTAGGAAATTCTCAGGTAATTCTGTAACAGGACCTGCTGCTTCTCCTGTAGAACCTGGTAAATTCTCAGGTAATTCTGTAACAAGACCTGTTGTTTCTCCTGTAGAACCTAGCAAATTCTCAGGTAATTCTGTAACAGGACCTGCTGCTTCTCCTATAGAACCTGGCAAATTCTCAGGTAATTCTGAGAGAGGACCTGGTGCTTCTCCTATAGAACCTGGCAAATTCTCAGGTAATTCTGTAACAGGACTTGCTGTTTCTCCTACTAAACCTGGCAAATTCTCAGGTAATTCTGTAACATGATCTGCTGTTTCTCCTATTGAACCTGGCAAATTCTCAGGTAATTCTGTAACAGGACCTGCTGCTTCTCCTGTAGAACCTGGCAAATTCTCAGGCAATTCTGTGACAAGACCTGCTGCTTCTCCGGTAGAACCTGGCAAATTCTCAGGTAAATCTGTAACTGAACCTGCTGTTTCTCCAACTGAACCTGGCAAATTCTCAGGTAATTCTGTAAGAGGACCTGCTGCTTCTCCTGTAGAACCTGGCAAATTCTCAGGCAATTCTGTGACAGGACCTGCTGCTTCTCCGGTAGAACCTGGCAACTTCTCAGGTAAATCTGTAACTGAACCTGCTGTTTCTCTTACTGAACCTGGCAAATTCTCAGGTAATTCTGTAACTAGACCTGCTGTTTCTCCTATAGAAACTCGCAAATTCTCAGGTAGTTCTGTAACAGGATCTG
>NC_091568.1:17805903-17821828 GCF_042767895.1 Penaeus vannamei
TTCTTCTAAAGAACCTGGCAAATTCTCAGGTAATTCTGTAACATTACCTGCTGCTTCTCCTGTAGAACCTGGCAAATTCTCAGGTAATTCTGTGGCAGGACCTGCTGCTTCTCCTGTAGAACCTGGCAACTTCTCGGGTAAATCTGTAACTGAACCTGCTGTTTCTCCTACTGAACTTGGCAAATTCTCAGGTAATTCTGTAACAGGACCTGCTGCTTCTCCTATTGAAACTGGCAAATTCTCAGGTAATTCTGTAACAGGCCCTGCTGTTTCTCCTATTGAAACTGGCAAATTCTCAGGTAATTCTGTAACAGGACCTGCTGTTTCTCCTATAGAACCTGGCAACTTCTCAGCTAATTCTGTAACAGGACCTGCTGCTTCTCCTATTGAAACTGGCAAATTCTCAGGTAATTCTGTAACAGGACCTGCTGCTTCTCCTATTGAAACTGGGAAATTCTCAGGTAATTTTGTAACAGGACCTGCTGCTTCTGTTATAGAACCTGGCAAATTCTCAGGTAATTCTGTAACAGGACCTGTTGCTTCTCCTATAGAATCTCGTACATTCTCAGGTAATTCTGTAACAGGACCTGCTGCTTCTGTTATAGAGCCTGGCAAATTCTCAGGTAATTCTGTAACAGGGCCTGTTGCTTCTCCTTTAGAACCTGCTAAATTCTCAGGTAATTCTGTAACAGGGCTTGCTAGTTCATTTCGTGGTTCTAAAACTGAACCTGGCAAATTCTCAGGTAATTCTGTAACAGGACCTGCTGCTTCTCCTATAGAACCTGGCAAATTCTTGGGTAATTCTGTAACAGGACCTTCTGTTTCTCCTATTGAACCTGGTAAATTCTTAGGTAATTCTGTAACAGGACCTGCTGCTCCTCCTATAGAACCTGGTAAATTCTCAGGTAATTCTGTTACAGGGCCTGCTGCTTCTCCTATTGAACCTGGCAAATTCTCAGGTAATTCTGTAACAGGACCTGTTGCTTCTCCTATAGAACCTGCCAACTTCTCAGGTAATTCTGTAACAGTACCTGCTGCTTCTGTAGAATCTGGCAAATTCTCAGGTAATTCTGTAACAGGACCTGTTGTTTCTCCTATTGAACCTGTCAAATTCTCAGGTAATTCTGTAACAGGACCTGCTGCTTTTCCTATAGAACCTGGTAAATTCTCAGGTAATTCTATAACAGGACCTGCTGTTTCTCCTACTGAACCTGTCAAATTCTCAGGTAATTCTGTAACAGGACCTGCTGCTTCTCCTATAGAACCTGGTAAATTCTCAGGTAATTCTGTAACAGGACCTGCTTTTTCTCCTGTAGAATCTGGCAAATTCTCAGGTAATTCTGTAACAGGACCTGCTGCTTCTCCTGTAGAATCTGGCAAATTCTCAGGTAATTCTGTAACGAGACCAGTTCCTTCTCCTATAGAACCTGTCAAATTCTTAGGTAATTCTGTAACAGGACCTGCTGTTTCTCCTATAGAACCTGGGAACTTCTCAGGTAATTCTGTAACAGGGCCTGCTGTTTCTCCTATTGAACCTGGTAAATTCTCAGGTAATTCTGTAACAGGACCTGCTAGTTCATTTCGTGGTTCAAAAATTGAACCTGGCAACTTCTCAGGTATTTCTGTAACAGGACCTGTTGTAACTCCTGTAGAACCTAGCAAATTCTCTGGTAATTCTGTAACAGGACCTGCTGCTTCTCTTGTAGAACCTGACAAATTTTCAGGTAATTCTGTAATAGGACCTGCTTTTTCTCCTGTAAAACCTGGCAACTTCTCAGGTAATTCTGTAACAGGACCTGCTGTTTCTCCTATAGAATCTGGCAAATTAGCAGGTAATTCTGTAACAGGATCTGCTGTTTCTCCTATTGAACCTGGTAAATTCTCAGGTAATTCTGTAACAGGACCTGCTGTTTCTCCTGTAGAACCTGGCAGATTCTCAGGTAATTCTGTAACAGGACCTGATGCTTCTCCTGTAGAACCTAGCAAAGTCTCAGGTAATTCTGTAACAGGACCTGCTGTTTCTCCTGTAGAACCTGGCAAATTCTCAGGTAATTTTGTAACAGGACCTGATGCTTCTCCTATTGAACCTGGCAAATTCTCGGGTAATTCTGTAACAGGACCTGCTGTTTCTCCTGTAGAACCTGGCAAATTCTCAGGTAATTCTGTAACAGGATCTGCTGTTTCTCCTATTGAACCTGGTAAATTATCAGGTAATTCTGTAACAGTACCTGCTGTGACTCCTGAAGAACCTAGCAAATTCTCTGGTAATTCTGTAACAGGACCTGCTGTTTCTCCTATTGAACCTGGTAAATTCTCAGGTAATTCTGTAACAGAACCTGCTAGTTCATTTCGTGGTTCTAAAATTGAACCTGGTAACTTCTCAGGTAATTCTGTAACAGGACTTGCTGTTTCTCCTGAAGAACCTGGCAAATTCTCAGGCAATTCTGTAACAGGACCTGCAGTTTCTCCTGTAGAACCTGACAAATTCTCAGGTAATTCTGTAACAGGACCTGCTAGTTCATTTCGTGGTTCTAAAACTGAACCTGGCGAATTCTTAGGTAATTCTGTAACAGGACCTGTTGTTTCTCCTATAGAACCTGGCAAATTCTCAGGTAATTCTGTAACAGGACCTGCAGTTTTTCCTATAGAACCTGACAAATTCTCAGGTAATTCTGTAACAGGACCTGTTGTTTCTCCTGTAGAACCTGACAAAGTCTCAGGTAATTCTGTAACAGGACTTGCTAGTTCATTTCGCAGTTTTAGAATTGAACCTGGCAAATTTTCAGGTAATTCTGTAACAGGACCTGTTGCTTCTCCTATAGAACTTGGCAAATTCTCAGGTAATTCTGTAACAGGACCTGTTGTTTCTCCTACAGAACCTGGCAAATTCTCAGGTAATTCTGTAACAGGACCTGTTGCTTCTCCTATAGAACCTGGCAAATTCTCAGGTAATTCTGTAACAGGACTTGTTGCTTCTCCTGAAGAACCTGGTAAATTCTCAGGCAATTCTGTAACAGGACCTGCTATTGAACCTGGCAAATTCTCAGGCAATTCTGTAACAGGACCTGCTAGTTCATTTCGTGGTTCTAAATTGGAACCTGGCAAATTCTCACGTAATTCTGTAACAAGACCTGATGCTTCTCCTATTGAAACTGGTAAATTCTCAGGTAATTCTGTAACAGGCCCTGCTGTTTCTCCTATTGAAACTGGCAAATTCTCAGGTAATTCTGTAACAGGACCTGCTTTTTCTCCTGCAGAACCTGGCAAATTCTCAGGTAATTCTGTAACAGGACCTGCTGTTTCTTCTGTAGAACCTGGCAAATTCTCAGTTAATTCTGTAACAGGACCTGCTGTTTCTCCTGTAGAACCTGGCAAATTCTCAGGTAATTCTATAACAGGACCTGCTGTTTCTCCTGTAGAACCTGGCAAATTCTCATTTAATTCTGCAACAGGATCTGCTATTGAACCTGGCAAATTCTCAGGCAATTCTGTAACAGGAACTGATGTTTTTCCTGTAGAACCTGGCAAATTATCAGGTAATTCTGTAACAGGCCCTGCTAGTTCATTTCGTGGTTCTAAATTTGAAACTGGCAAATTCTCAGGTAATTCTGTAACAGGACCTACTATTGAACCTGGCAAATTCTCAGGTAATTCTGTAAGAGGACCTGCTTTTTCTCCTGTTGAACATGGCAAATTCTCAGGTAATTCTGTAACAGGACCTGCTGCTTCTCCTGTGGAACCTGGCAAATTGTCAGGTAACTCTGTAACAGGACCTGCTGCTTCTCCTGTTGAACCTTGCAAATTCTCAGTTAATTCTGTAACAGGGCCTGTTGCTTCTCCTGTAGAACCTGGTAAATTCTCAGGTAATTCTGTAACAGGACCTGCTGTTTCTCCTGGCAAATTCTCAGGTAATTCTGTAACAGGACCTGTTGCTTCTCCTGTAGAACCTGGTAAATTCTCAGCTAATTCAGTAACAGGACTTGCTAGTTCATTTCGTGGTTTTAAAATTGAATCTGGCAACTTCTCAGGTAATTCTGTAACAGGACCTGCTATTTCTCCTGTAGAACCTGGCAAATTCTCAGGTAATTTTGTAACAGGACCTGCTGCTTTTCCTATAGAACCTGGGAACTTCTTAGGTAATTCTGTAACAGGACCTGCTGCTTCTGTTATAGAACCTGGTAACTCTAACGATCCTGGTAAACCTGATGTTTTTTTTAATGCTTCTGTTATGGGTAATTGTGGCATTTCTGGTACAGGGCTTGAAGGTTCCTCCACTGTTTCATTTACAGAACCAGGTACCATTTCAGGTACTCTTGGTTTAGGTTCTTCAAATATATCTCCTGGCACTTCTGGGATAGAGCCTGATACGTTATCAGGTAACCCTGGTAAATAATTTGATGGTGCACCCTGTGCTTCTAGTGGTTCCCTATGCATGTCATGATTCAATAAAGAAAGCTGCACATTTGTTTTTGCACTTTCCTGTAGTGTGCTGGGTGTTTCTTTCTCGGGTATTATCAGATTAAGAAGTTTTAGGTTTCTTGCTGTAATTGGTACTTCTATCACCAAAGTGTCTTTCTTGCCCTTTGTCTCAGCCTTCCTGACAGTCCAAGAGCTTTCTTTCTGCATGACCTTATTCTCAAGTGCCCTTGATTCAAGACTTGCACGTAGCTTGCAGGGAAGTGGCAGCTGAGATTTATTGTCTTCTAAGTGTTGCACAGGACGATTCACTTGAATACACTGGTAACCGGCACTATTTAATTTACACTTCATTTTTCTCCCTAATGAATTATCTGCAGAGAAAATAGCGAGTTCCTTGTCTTCTGTCTTCTTTGTCTCCTTAGGGGCAAGGCATGGTGTTGGACCTGGGTGGAAAATTAATACTTGATTACAAGCTGTGAAAGATGTTACCTTCATTCGTAAAAAAATAACAAGCTGATCTCTCATAAGCAGGCTCAAACCTGGTCCCTGAATTACATTCGGCCATCCATCTAGACTGGCTTCAAAACTTTTTTCATAATAATATCAACTACTTTCCAAGGTGATTCTAAGCTATAGAGTAACCGAGCTCTGGCACTTGAATTCCCCGGATACTGCACCTAGGCCCAGCCAAGATCATGATCATTCCTACTCTAACTCTGGTTCCAGAGTCAGACAAGGGTACAATGATTCCAGTGGTTTCCTCAAATTGAGTCTGCCTAGTCAAGATGGGGAGGCCTTGTACAATCAGTGCAGAAGGAAGCAATGTTTGTATGAACTCTGGTCCCTAATGGTAATCTAAGTCAACAACGTTCTTATAGAGGAGTCGGTGAAGACTCTACAAGTTAGAGGTAGGCCCCATATGTTCAAGAACTGGCCTACCTCTCACCAACCCGTCCTTTTCCGCTATTCGCCAACACTCACACACAAAAGCCCATCCCTACACTTACAATGATTTCAAAATTCTACATCTCTTACCAGACTATACCTCCTTATCTCAAGTTTCTGCTGATCCACAAGATAAAACCAGAGCTTAATAACAATCAAAGAGCCACAGCTTCCAGCTCCTTGCTGACGTGGCCCACGATTCTTCCACTACCCATGCCCGCTCCCTCTCCTAGAAACTCTCCAACCTCACCTCCCGTAGTCCCTGGTCCCGCTTCTCCCTCACCGACGCGGTTACCAACCTTTCCTCCCTGTCCTTGACCCCTCACCAACTACAACTCCTTGGCTTCGGTCTTTCCTTTGCTCTCCGCCCTCTTACCCTTACCTCTATTGACATCATTTCTTCCTTTGACCGGTTCATCTCCGCTCATAGGAACTCCTTGCCTGATGTCTCCCTCCTTCGTGGGGCCTTCCTTCCGGCCCTCGAGTCCCTCCTTCACCCTAACCCTTCCATCCCCAGGCGTTACCGTAAGGCCCTTCACAGCCTGCGCAGGGAGGATGTCACCATTTTGCCTTCTGACAAAGGTAACTCGGTGGTGGTCCTCGACCGAGCCTCCTACCTGCAGAAGGCCCAGGACCTGTTAGGTGACGCCTCCACCTATGCCCCCCTGACCAGTGACCCGCGGGAACGCATTGCTGCCACTTTCCACCGTCGTCTGAGAGAGCTTGCAGCCTGTGTCCCGGAGGCGAACCTTTACCAGAGGTTCAAGGTCGTTAACCCTCGCCTCCCTCATTTCTATGGGCTTCCTAAAACCCGTAAGCCGGCCGTGCCTCTACGCCCCATCATCTCCTCCCGGGGATCGGTGACGCATCCTCTGGCGGCTTGGCTGGCTAAGTCTCTCACTCCCCTTCTCGGCACCTTCTCTCCTGCTCACCTTCGCCATTCACAGGACTTCATCTCTCGTGTCCGCGGTGTCCCGCCGGCGTCCATGCTGAGCCTGGATGTCGACTCCCTGTTCACCAAGGTCCCACTTGATGACGTCCTCGCTTTCCTTCAGAGGAAGCTCCCTGCCGGGGATCCTCGTCTTCCTCTTCCCACCGAAGTCTTCCTCCAGCTGATTCGTCTGTGTGTGGAGTCGAATTCCTTCTCCTTTGAGGGTCGTTTCTACTCACAGACGTTCGGTGTTGCCATGGGCTCTCCTCTCTCCCCTGTTCTGGCTAACCTGTACATGGAGTTCTTCGAGTCGGAGCTCCTCCCTTCCATCTCCCCTCGTCCTTCCATGTGGCTGAGATATGTCGACGACGTCTTCGCTCTCTGGCCCCATGAACCTGCCCTGTTTCCTGATTTCCTGTCGCAGCTGAATTCTCTCTCTCCGTTCATCCGCTTCAAGGTGGAATGGGAGGTTGACGACAAGCTCCCTTTCTTGGACACTCTTGTCCATCGCTCTGCTGATCATTTCTCCTTTTCTATATACAGGATGCCTATGCACAGTGGTATGTACATACACTTCTTCTCGTACCATCCGCTGCATGTGAAGAGAGGGGTTGCCACCTCGCTGTTTCTCCGTGCCCTCCGCATATGTGACCCCCAGTACCTGGATGGAGAGATCGACTTCCTGCGCCGTTCGTTCTCCAAACTAGGCTATCCTCGCCATGTCCCAGACGTCGCGTTATCCAGGGCGCGACGTACCTTCTACCATGACTCCCCTCCCAATGAGTCTCCTCACCTGCCTGTCCTCAGCTTGCCTTACACTGAGGAGATCTACTCCCTCCGTCGGCCCCTGCAGTCTCTCAACTGCAGACTCTCCTTTCGCCAGGTGAATACTCTCCGTCGTAACCTGGTTCACACCTGCCCTCCCTCTACCTCGAAGGTGGGCACCTATGCTGTTCCGTGTGCCTCCTGTGATCAGCAGTATTTTGGTGAAACAGGCGCCAGTCTTACTAAGCGTCTGTCTCAGCATAAGTACGCAGTATCCATGGGACATAGCAACAACGCCCTCTTCTGTCATCGGTGGGACACTGGCCATCAGATGGACTGGAAAGCTGCACGCATTCTCTTCCCTTCCGCTGATGTCCATGCCCGCAGACTGGTGGAATCTTCTCTCATTAAGCTGCTGCCCAATTTCAACTTGAACAGCGGTTTCTCTCCTGCCGACAGCCTCCTCGCTTCCCACATCCTTCGTCTCCTCCCTTATGCCGGTCACCCGTCACATAGACCGCCTGATCCTTCGACCTGATCTGACCTCCCTTCGCTTCCGTTCTCCTGTCCTCACCCGCCCCGTGGTTCCCGAGTGCTTCTCCTCCTTTCCCTCTTATACCGCTTCGTCTCCCTCTTCAGACCCGAAGATGGAATCGAGGACGATTCCGAAACTGTTGTCTCACTTTCATCAATAAATCTAGTTTGTGCATTGTGGGTTTTTCTTCCATATTATCAACACGGTATTGTGTTTTTCATTGCATATATATTTATATATATATATATATGTATATATATATATATATATATATATATATATATATATATATATATACAAATGTGTGTATGTGTGTGTGCGCTTATGTGTTTGTGTAAACATATATGTGTATATATTAATATATACATACAAACGCACACACACACACACGCACGCACACTCACACATGTATACATATATATATATATATATATATATATATATATATATATATATATATATATACAAATGTGTGTATGTGTGTGTGCGCTTATATGTTTGTGTAAACATATATGTGTATATATTAATATATACATACAAACGCACACACACACACACGCACACACACTCACACATGTATGCATATATATATATATATATATATATATATATATATATATATATATATATTATATATATATATATATATATATATATATAATATATATATATATATATATATATATATATATATATATATATATATGTATATATATAATTTAGTAAATATATAATTCATTAGATATATAAATTAGTAAATATATAATTTAGTAAATATATAATTCATTACATATATATATTTATTAAATATATAATGCACAAAATATAATATTTAGTGCATTTTACAATGGAAGAAAGTTGAGCAGAATTCGTTATCGTTGGTGTGGCCCTTTGACACAATTCAGGCTTCTCATGTGGCTCCGTGTAAACATCGATTGGCCCCCTGCTCAAGGGCGTCATCAAGGGGATCCGTTTTGAAGATGTGGACATCAAAAAGGCTTGACAACGGAACTGCGGAGGGCCCTGGGTGCCGGATTCACTAACATAATTACGATGATAAAATCACTGGTAACCATAGTCGCCATGGTAAACAGACAGCGGTGGTATTCACTAACAACTTGCCATGAGTTACCATGAAAAATTTCACCAGTGGTCGTACCATTGGTAATTTCAGTATTTAAATTTTGGGATTGTTTATTTTTTTATTGTGATATTTGTTTGATGGCAAGCAAATATCACAATATGGACATAGCGAAAAATTGCAGATTTCACATAAAACTAACAGGAATAAAATCCACACAAATTCTAGATAGACATAGACGGTCGAGTGCATGAAATGGATAGATAAGTGAACTCAAAGGAAAGAATTCTTCGTCTCTAATATATTTATAATAAATTCTATATAAAAAAAAACTTTCTTGCCAATATATAAACTGGCAGTACCAACGTTAAACAAGTATAGCAGCAGTGTCTGTTGGCATTTTGGCAAAGAACACTCCAAATCGCATGGGCAAAAAATAGCTTGGAATAGTGCCTTTATTTGACGAGATGGCGATCGACAAAAACTGTTTGGCCTGGTTCTATGTTGAACAGAGATGAGAAATAATAAATAAAAAAAAATATTTAATCTGTCTCTTTGGTTTGCAGTAAACAATTATATATTTATATAAGTGCATTGGTTCCTATTTATACGATAAATAGCCAGGGAAGTCTATGAACATCCTACTTGATGGATAAGATTGAATAAATCATTTTTTCAGTACATGCTGATCCTGTTTTAGCTGTGACAATGATTTTAAAAATCTCGTTGTCTAGTTCTATTTACACGCTGAGGGAACTAGAGGACGGTGTATGGCACTTGCCAATTGGTGAAATGACTTTACTAGAGACATCTGTTAGCTACCATTAGAATAAGTCGATTTGCAGTTATAACTTTGTGAATCTCGCTCTGCCATCACTAGTAAATATATGCGATGCGATTGTATATTAGTGAACATAGCCCCTGTGCTTGCAAGTGTGGCAGAGAGGGATGAGAAAGTGCATTAGACTGTAGGGGGATTACTTCGAAAGGGAAAACAGTGTGAAGTTTGGGTTTGAAATAAATCTTTTATGACATCAGTACTGGGGCCGGATTCACTAACATACGATTGTAACGCATTTACCAGCGGTCATTTACCATTGCGTTTACCAGTGATCGTAAAGCGGGATTTATGAAGAAATGGTAATTTGGATCAGCTGAGATACAATCGTAAATCGACTCTAGTAAAGCAAATCCACCAATCAGC
Source organism: Penaeus vannamei (assembly GCF_042767895.1). NCBI lineage: Eukaryota > Metazoa > Arthropoda > Malacostraca > Decapoda > Penaeidae > Penaeus > Penaeus vannamei. The sequence goes on from NC_091568.1 coordinate 17,815,784, forward strand.
AAGCGCTATACATATTTTTTTAGGTTCATTCGGCCAATCACATAACATGTAAACAGAACTAGATACAACGAGATTTTTAAAATAATAGTCACAGCTAAAACACCATTTAAGCACACGCAGAAAAAAATATAAACATTTATTTTATTATATCCATCATGTGGTATATATATATTTACCGTATAAATAAGAATCAATACAAATACTATTATACTGATATATTGTTTGCCTCAAACCAGGGAGCCAGGCCAAACAGTTTTTACTTTTTATTTACTTTATTTATTTACATCATTGTTAAATAGAGAACCGTATCAAACATTTTTTTTATTCATGGCCATCTGTCGTCAAAGCAAATATTTCTAGGTTTTCTTGCCTATGTTTATTGCCAAAATGCCGACAGACATAGAAATTGCTGTACTCGTTTAACGCTGGTATTGCCAGTTTATATATCAGCAAGGTTTTTTTTTTCTATAAAAGTTGTAAAAATTATGTCAGAGAAGAATAATTCCTTAAGAGTTCACTCACCTATCCATTCCATGCATTCTAGTATAATATAGGCCTACAATATTTTACGAGAATTCGTGTGAATTTTATTCTTGTTACTTTCAAGTGAAATCTGCATTTCTTCGCCATGTCCATATTGTCATATCTGTTTGCCATCATATTAGTTATATCTGGTATAAAAACAAACCAAAAACTTTGCTTAGATATTGATTTTGTGATGAGATAACGCGTGATGACATGTCTTCCCAGAAGTTACTGGTGCTCAACATTTCATGCATGCGGATGTCACGAAATGCTATTGTGGCAGTATGATGAAGTTGCAGCATGCAGGACAAGACGCTTCTGATCCAAGCAGGATTCATCAAGCAGTTGGGAAGCCCCGAGAGCTAAATTAGGTCGCCGGGGCAGTCACTACCAATGGCAATCTTGATATGGCCAAAGGAGTAATTTTTTGTAAGAAACTGATGAAACTTTCTGAAGAAACCATACAAGCAAAAAGCAGGGGTGTGAAGAACGGCAGGCGAGCCGATGGTGATCCTCACCTGCGATAAGGAGAGTCTCCGAGACAAGGTCATGTCGGCATGGGATGCAGGGAGGTCACTGCATAATACCCTCCCTGAAGCACAGCTCCTAGTGCCTGATATTGGGTCATGTCAAGAAAAGGGGCGATAAAAATTGGGCATCCGTCTTAAATGCGACAAGCCCATCCAGAAAACCACACCTGCAATATCTTCAGATGTGCCAAGCGCAAGGAAGCCCAGACGGCCGCAGGTTAGAACTGCGATTTCTGCACGACTGGGAGGTCCTCTGCACTGCCCTGTGCTTATGCGAAGAGGATGGTATGCCATAAGGCTATGGGAGAATCAGACATTACCGACACCAAGAAAATATCATTACAAAAAGAAAAACAGAAAACGATATCATCAAGAGAAGATTAGAATCTAATCCCATAGAGAGAGAAAAAAAAAACAACGAAAATAAACAAGGCAAAGACAAAGCGAAATTTATGCCACAGTAAATAAAACACTAAAATCCTGAACCTGATTTTCCCATATTTTAATGGGATTTACCACTTTAAGCTTCTATTCCTGTTTTCGAATGTTCTAAATGTCGGTAAAGTTTTGAAATGTCACTTAATTTGGGTAAGTGGAACTAGCCCAGCCGAAAGAAACTGTAGCGTTTTGCTTCAAATGTATTACGAAAAAAATGTTTTACTTATTGTTCTTTACGAGTTGTATTTCCAAAAGTCAATTTCCGTTTTCTTGTTTTAAAAATATTCGTGTCTCATAAATATTCATATTAGGACAGATTTTCATCAGAACAAGCTAATCTGTAACGAAAAGTGTCAATCAGTAGAGGAAAATTAAATGAATAAATTTGAATTAATCAAAGAATGAAGAAAAACACGTATATATGTATGTGAGTATGTATATGTGTAGGAACAAGACGTGATTTTTAAATTTTGTTTATATGATGCATAATTCACGGGGTAAAGTCTTCACAATTGATTTATTTTTTGAATATCAAGAAATAAAAGCGGCCCCCTCAAAAAAGATGAGAGAAAAAATACCTATATATATGTAATTATGATAATTATCAAATAGGACAAGCTCCATAAAACACTGAGTGACAATACCAGCAATAGGAGATTGTTAGAAATGAGCATTAAGAAAAAATTAGGATACAATAAACATATTGACAAAACATTAAAATACAATAAAAGTTTAATGTGAACAGTTTGATATAACACCAGAAGAGCACTTACAACAACACCGACATCCAAATTACATTTAAAAAAAACGCCAAAGCAATAGGGTCACTGAATCAATAAAAATGATTCATAACGGAAGAATTACATTAAAATCACCTCTTTCTCAAGTGCAGCGGTAACGTCTGTGTTTCTACTGCCTAGAGCAATGTTGCCCAAACGAAAGCTTATTGTACCCTTTATTACCTTCCTGTTACGTACCCCGCCCCCCCCCCCCCGTCCACAATGGCTAAACAAACTGTTTTATTTAGGATAATGCAAATAATATACTAATTATGAAAAGACTGCATTGCAGGAGTGTTGGTCAATAATTTCGAATTTAATACATGAGTAAAAAAGATGATTCATAGCACATGTGATGTTTCTGTTTGTGTGTACGCGTTCCTTGTTTGTTCACGTACCCTTATGATCTATGTTGCGCACCCCTGTTTGGACAACAATGGTCTAGAGCGCAGTTCTGACATAAAAGTACACTGGTGACGTCTGTGTTTCCCTATCTCACAATGCTAGTGAATCAAAAAAAAATCCTGGATCCGGATTAACACCCAGATGTAATGGCAAATTATTTGGGCTTAGACACACCTCTGGTAAAAAATTCATAAAAAAAACTTGTTCATAACTTTTTAGGTATCCTGATAACCAGCCAACCAACGCTATCAAAAACATAGTCTTCATGGCGGTAGTAACAATACTGTATCAAAAGAACATTGCAAAATAAGACCAGTATTAAGAGGAAAATACAAACAAGAAGAAAAAATCTAAAAGGAATACCTGCATGAAGATAACATTAAAGAACAGGATATTATTCGAAAGCGACAAACATTAAGGGAACTTTGGAAAATCGGCCAAACATGAAAAACGTAAGATCGGCTTTACTCCATTTACAAGGTCAACGGGGCAAAGCCGGGGTAAAGAGCACCAGAAAATAAGGCGAACAGAATAAGGATCACAAGAAAACAAGAGAACGGGACCAGCTGAAAGAGAACATCGGAAAATATCACTGGCCTAAAGAGATTAGAGAATGAGACCAGATCAAATAGAACATTAGATAATATCACTAACAAAGTAAGCTTCTAGTGAGCATTAGAAATCCATACCACCTTAAAGTGAGCATTAGAAATCCCTTAAGTGATTACAAACCAAAATCAGCCGTAAGTGCACATCAGAAAACAAGAGCAGCCCGACAGAAAAAAAAAAAAAAAAAAAAAAAAAACTCACAGTACTGGCACCGATCTCCGAATCTGCCTTGTAAGCAACTGCACGTCTGGGGCGCCACGCACGACCCCCCGTGGGCGCAGGCGGGAGCGCAGTGGGGCAAGCAGAAGGGCTTCCTGTCGAAGGTCCAAGTTCCTCCGACGCAGCGGAAGGCCGTGCTCCTGACGTCGGGCCCGAGGGCGTATCCCGGGTGGCACTGGAGAAGACCGCGCTGCTCTGTCTCGCTGGGGATGAAATTTGGAGAGGGGGAGTGAGGTTGAGAGAGAGAGAGAGGGAGAGGGAGAGGGGTTGAAAGAGAGAGAGATGGAAAGGGGTTGAGAGAAAGGAGGGGTTTAGAGAGAGGGAGAGGGAGAGGGGTTGAAAGAGAGAGAGATGGAAAGGGGTTGAGAGAAAGGAGGGGTTTAGAGAGAGGGAGAGGGAGAGGGGTTGAAAGAGAGAGAGATGGAAAGGGGTTGAGAGAAAGGAGGGGTTTAGAGAGAGGGAGAGGGAGAGGGGTTGAAAGAGAGAGAGATGGAAAGTGGTTGAGAGAAAGGAGGGGTTTAGAGAGAGGGAGAGGGAAAGGGGTTGGGAGAGAGGAAGAGGGGTTGAAAGAGAGGGAGAGGGGATGAGAGAGAGGGAGAGGGGGAGGGAGGTCGAGAGAGAGGGAGAGGGGTTGAGAGATAGGGGGAGGGAGGTTGAGAGAGAGAGGGAGAGGGATTAAGAGAAAGGGAAAGGAGTTGAGAGGGAGAGGGGATGAGAGAGAGGGAGAGGGGGAGGGAGGTTGAGAGAGAGGGAGAGGGGTTGAGAGAAAGGAAAAGGGGTTGAGAGAGAGGGAGAAGGGTTAAGAGAGAGGGAGAGGGATTAATAGAGAGGGAGATGCGTTGAGAGAGGGGGAGGGAGGGGGAGAGAGAGGGAGAGGGATTGAGAGAGAGGGAGAGGGAGTGAGAGAGAAAGAGAGAGAGGGAAAGCGGTTGAGAGAGGGGGAGGGAGGTTGAGAGAGAGGGTTGAGAAAGGGAGAAGGGAGAGTAAGGACGTCAATCGGAAGGGGGGTTCTCACCATCTCTCCACCCCCCTTAGCCCCCACCCCCCACCTCCCGCCGCTGTCTGTGCTTTAATCTCTGGCAATATAGTATAATCCAGGGCTGACCAACCTTTTGTGAGATATGATCTACTTTTTCTACAGTTACCCTGATGCCATGTACCAGCCTAAGATTTAAACATATTCCATAAATGTAACTGTAACAGTGTAACATTAGAAATATAGATATAACTTATTCCCAGAAAAGAAAGAGAGAAATATAATAATCCAAGTATCATGTGTACTTGGATATGCTATTTCAGATATTTGCATGACAACTTCTGAAGGACGAATTAACAGGGACAGTAGTGTGATCGACTTAAAACAGGCTTGTGACCAACCATATCACGATCGAATGGTTGGCGACCTCTGGTATATACTTTACGTTACTCATCTACTTTCCTTACTAATCAACTTTCCTTACTCATCTGCTTTACTTACTCATCTGCTTTACTTACCTGTAGTAAAGCAGATTCGCTCCAGCAAGCTCAGGCCTCCCCACGCACCGATTGCACGGGCCTGTAAAGTCACAGTAACGAGGTTAATGCAATGCTTTAAACACGTTAGCCTAAAGATGTAACGATGGGATTGGGTTGTTTATTATCATGATTTATTTTACAATAATTACAAAAAGTAGAGGGAAAAGGAAATAGATATGTGATGATTTGCACTTTCATTTACTCTGTTTCCCAAAACTTTACTGATAATTCTATCTTTTCACGATATAAGTTTGGCTGGCGCAAAGCGAGGAACGAATATTTTGGTAATGCCATAGGGAGAAACGGATTTTGTTATTAATATTTCCTTCCACCTAACTATCTTTGGAATCCAAGCGGAACGAGCAACCCAGTCAGCCCATGAACGGAAAATACTTACTCTCTGTATCATTGTGAAGACGAACAACATCTGCATTTGTCGCCCTGGAACTTGATGGGCATAATTAGCATTAATTGCAATCTTCATTTCTAAAAATTATCATCACTGTCATTATTCTTATCATCACTATCGTCATAATTTTTCCATTATTATTGTTATTATTATCAGTATTACTGTTATCATCATTATTACTATTATCATCATCGTTATCATTACTTTTATCATTATTACGACCATTATTATTATCATTATCATTATTATTATAATTGTTATTGTTGTTTTTGTTGTTGTTTATTACTAATTCTATTGCAATAATTATGATTTTGTTTTGTCAGTATCATCACCATCATCACAATCCTTATCACTCTCAAATCAGATCACTGTAAGAATGTACAAATAGTAGGAGTGATAAAAAAATAACAAATAAAAATAGATAATAAACGTGTGTGCGTATGTGTATGTATGTATTTGTGTGTGCTTGTGTTTGTGTGTATATGCGTGTGTGTGCTTTTATGTGTATGTGCGTGTTTGTGTGTGTATGCGTGTGTGTGCCTGTGTGTGTATGTGTATGGGTGTGTGGTTGCGTGTGTTGAAGTGCGAGCGACACTGTTGTTTGAAAATGGCTTTC
>NC_091568.1:17824828-17854553 GCF_042767895.1 Penaeus vannamei
CTGTTAGGAGAACCTATTCAGTCGATACGTGCTTGCAACGAGGACGTTGAAGTCACAGAGGGCTTTACATACCTTGGTAATGCAGTTCATGTATCTGGGCTATCTGACCAGGAAGTTAGTAGACGGATTGGCCTGGCAGGAGGGACCATGAACTGTCAACGAGTATTTGGAGGTGCAGGTACCTATGCAGGACTAGATTACTGTCTTTAAGGTCTTGATACTGCCAGTTTTGCTTTGTGGAAGCGAAAACTGAACACTATCCAGTGCCTTGGAGACACGCCTCGATGCCTTTTGTAAAAAGTCCCTACACCGGATCATGTAGTACAAGTGCTCCACAATGACTTTCTCCAACCAACAATTTCATCATGAAACTGGCATGGGACCTGTTATTTGCATAATCCGGGACCGCCAACTCAGGCTGCATGGCCACCTAGCTTGTTTCCCTGTGGGTGACCCTGCCCATCAGATTTTCTCATTACAAGATAATCCTGGGTGGAGGAGGTCTATGGGAAGATCTAGGAAGTCACGGCTTGGGCAGCTCGACTTGACCTGTCCTGAAGAATTAGAGATGGGCCGAAGCTTATTTACATACATGTATATATATTTACATATATATATATATATATATATATACATGTCTATATATGTGTGTGTGTGTGTATACGAATGTCTATAAATATGTATATATATAAATATATACATATATATGTATATATTTATATACACACACACACACACACACATATATATATATGTATAGAGAGAGAGAGACATGTATATATAAATATATATACATATATGTATGTGTATATATGCAAATATATATACATATATACATACATACGATCATACCACGTTGAAAGCACCGCTTGTCGTTCGATCATCGAAGTTAAGCAACGTTAGGTCTGGTCAGTACCTGGATGGGTGACCGCCTGGGAACACCAGATGTCATTGGCATTTGTGGGTGGGTGCTTCATGCGCAGGATGGTGTGAAGCGATGGAGTGGTAGTCTAGTTAGTGTTAAGAACTTGCATGCCTTCTCGCTTACAGCTGCCAACGCTGGCTAGCCTAGTGCGCAAAAGGGAGCAGCACTGCATAAGCCTCCCCTGCCATTACATAGCCTCTCCATCATTGAGACTCCCTACAGTGCCTCCTCGTGGCCTCCCATGAAAACTGGGTACTTTGCGGTTCCAGGCTAAACTGAGGGGGATCTCGGAGCAGCAGGAGGCCCTAGAGGTACAGGGGCATGGCCCACCGGCGTGTGGACATGCCCTGGCCCTGTACCAACTCCTACCCCTAGGCCCCCTGGGGTTAATGGGAGGCTCGGGAGAGGTGGGCCTTGCAAGTCCTCCTCCCCCCAGATAAAAAAAAAGAAAACTTCGGCAGTGTTACATATATATGGCAATGCTGGGAGGACCCAGCAAGAGAGGCGGGCTGTGGATCCTGCTGGGAGGGCGACTTCCAGGACGCAAGTCGGGAGCGAGAACTACTTGTCCCGCCTGCGTTCTGATAGTCGCCAGCCCGGAGTGAAGCGTACGGGGGAAAGCCTTCGGGAGACCTGTAGGCAGATGATGGGTTCCACAGCCTGTCGTCCCCTTATATGTGGAGCAGCGTCGGCGGGGATGGCAGAGGTGGCGTCCACCCGGAGCGACTTCCCGAGGCTAAACCTCAGGCGGGGAGTCAGGGTGGGGGCTTGGAACATCCGTTCTTTTCGCCAGGATGATCGGTTGCCTCTGCTGTCGAGGGAACTGGGGAGGCTGAGAGTGGAGGTGACTGCTCTCTCGGAGGTGAGAAGACCTGGCGTAACGATCAGTGTAGGTGGCTTCATCTACTACTGGTCAGGCCGCAGCGACGGTCACCATCTACAGCAGACTCCAGCCCTCAGTAGTAGAGGTTACTCCAGTCAATGAGCGTATAATGGTAATGAGACTGAAGCTGTCTTTTGGCTTCATGTCTCTTATTGCTGTGTACGCTCCTACCGATGCTTGTAAACTTGATATGAAAGACATGTTCTATTCCAAACTAGCGTCTGTGTCAGACAGGTGCCCCCAGCGACATATTCGTGTTGTCCTGGGTGACTTCGATGCGGTATCTGGCTGTGATCGAGCTAGCTAAGAGATGTCTGTCGGTCCCCATGGTTCAGGAGCTGATACCGGCAGTGAGAATAGCCTCCTTTTCCGGGACTTTGCTAGGTCCCAGAAATCGAGGATTTCTGGTTCCTGGTACCAGCGCCCAGACCCACATCGCTGAACATGGTACAGGGATGCGGGTAATGCAGCCAAGGAGATCAACTAAATACTTGTTAGCATTCGTTGGAGGATCCTCCAGAATTGCAGGGTGTATAGGAGTGCCGAGTTCTGTGGCACCAATGATCACCCCAGGGTGTTTCACTTGGACAGGCTGAGGGAGGAGGAATGTGCCCAGGGGTTTGCTGAGGCAGTCTGGTCGTTTCACAGTGCTCGAAAATCTGACAGACCCTGTACTTCTGTGGGACATCTTCAAACGTGAAATGCTTGATGCCGCTCAAAAGACGATTGGTTCAGTTAGGGAGGATGCCTCCGCCCTAACTAAAGTTAGTGGGGCAATCTCCGAGCTGAATAGTGGTAAAACAGCTGGAATATGCGGCATCCCAGCTGAACTGTTATAGGCTGGTAGTGAACCTAAGGCACGGGGGTTGCATGCCGTCCTGGCTGCCATCTGGCGGCTTGGTACCGTTCCCCCTGACCTGTTGAGGGGTGTGGTCATCCATCTCTGGAAGGGGAAGGGGGACCGATAGGACTGCAGCAACCACCGAGGCTTCACACTGCTCGGTATACCAGGCAAGGTTCTTGCCCACATCCTTCTGAGACGTATCAGAGATCACCTACTGAGGCTTCAGAGACTGGAGCAATCTGGATTCACTCCTGGTAAGTCAACAATAGACCGTATCCTAGCGCTTCGAGTCATTATAGAGCGTCGTCGTGAGTTCGGGCATGGGCTGCTTGCAGCCTACATTGACCTCAAGAAGGCATTCAATACGGTGCATAGGGAATCACTCTGGGAGATGTTAAGACTGAGAGGAATTCCAACAAGGATTATTGGACTAATAGCAAGTCTGTATACTGGTACTGAAAGTGCTGTAAAGTGTGGTGGGGGCCTGTCAAGCTTCTTTCCTGTTAGTTCAGGAGTGAGGCAAGGCTGTGTCCTTGCACCAACGCTTTTCAACACTTGCATGGACTGGATACTAGGCAGAGCTACTGTTCAAAGTCATTGTGGAGCAACTCTGGGCAATGTCAAGGTTACCGACCTTGACTTTGCTGATGATGTTGCCATTCTATCTGAGTCTTTGGAATCCTTAGTGGTGGCTCTCGATGCATTTAGTAATGAAGCGAAGCCCTTAGGTCTAGAGGTCTCCTGGACCAAGACCAAGATCCAGCACTTTGGTGACACATTAGGAGAACCTGTTCAGACGGTACATGCTTGCGGCGAGGACGTTGAAGTCACAGAGAGCTTTATATACCTTGGTAGTGTAGCTCATAACTCTGGGATGTCAGACCATGAAGTTAGCAGACGGATTGCCCTGGCAGCAGTGGTCATGAACTCTCTCGACAAGAGTATTTGGAGATGCCGGTAACTGTGCAGAAGGACCAAGCTTCGTGTTTTCAAGGCTCTGATAGTCCCAGTTTTGCTATACGGTAGTGAAACATGGACACTATCCTGAACCTTGGAGTCTCGACTTGATGCCTTTTGTAATAGGTCCTTGCGCCGGATCATGGGGTACTGTTGGCGGGACCATGTGTCCAACCAACGGTTGCACCGTGAGACTGGCACAGGACCTATTACCTGCACAATCCGTGATCGCCAACTCAGGCTTTACGGCCACCTGGGTCGCTTCCCTCAGGATGATCCCGCCCACCAGGTTGTTTCTGTTCGAGGCAGCCCTGGTTAGAAGAGGCTTGTAGGTCGACCTAGGAAGTCGTGGCTTGGGCAGATCGATCAAACCTGTTGTGAGAAGCTTGAGATGGGCCGAGTCCCTGCCTGACGACTTGCCATGAGGGATCCTCGCAGGTACAAGCAAAGGGTGGATGCGGCTATGCGCCCCCGTCGGGGTTAGGTCTGCAATGATGATATACATACACATATATGCATACACATATACATCATTATCATCATCATGGAGCTAACGCCGACGGGGCGCATAGCCGCATCCACCATTTGCACCTATGAGGGTCCCTCACAGCAAGCCACCCAGGGTTATTTCGAGCAGAGACAACCTGATGGGCAGGATCATTCTGGAGGAAGCGAGCCAGGTGGCCATATAACCTGAGTAGGCGATCACGGATTGTGCAGAAAATAGGTCTTGTGCCAGTCTCACAGTGCAATCGTTGGTTTGACACATGGTCCCACCAACAGTACCCCATGATCCGGCGCAAGGACTGATAAAGAAGGCATCAAGACGAGACTCTAAGGCACAGGATAATGTCCATGTTTCACTGCCGTATAGCAAAACTGGCATTATCAAGGCCTTGAAGACCCGTAGCTTGGTCCTGCATAGGTACCGGCATCACCAAGTACTCTTGTTGAGAGAGTTCATAACCCCTTCTGCCAAGCCAATCCGTCTGCTGACTTCCTAATCTGACATCTAAGAGTTATGAACTACACTACCAAGGTATGTGAAGCTCTCTGTGACTTCAATGTCCTCGCCGCAAGCACGTACCGACTGAACAGATTCTCCTAGCAAGTCCCCAAAATCCTGGATCTTGGTCTTGGTCCAGGAGACCTCTAAACCCAAGGGGTTCGTTTCATTACTAAATATATCCAGAACCACCACTAAGAATTCCAGGGATTCAGATAGAATTGCAACATCAGCAAAGTCAAGTTCGGTAACCTTGATATTGCCTAGGGTTGCTTCACAATGACTTTGAACAGTAGTTCTACCCAGTATCCAGTTCATGCAAGTCTTGAAAAGTGTTGGTGCAAGGACACAGCCTTGCCTCACTCCTGAACCAACAGGAAAGAAGCTCGGGCCCCCACTGCACTTTACAGCACCCGCAGTACCAGTATACAAACTTGCTATTAATCTAAAAATCCTTGGAATTCCTTTCAATCTCAGGATCTCCAAGAGTGATTACCGATGCACCGTATCGAACGCCTTCTTAAAGTTGATGTAGGCTGCAAGCAGCCCACACCCGAGCTCTACAATGACTCGAAGCACAAAGATACGGTCTATTATGGAGTTACCAGGAGTGAATCCATATTGCTCCAGCCTCTGTTGCCTCAGTAGTTGGTCTCAGATACGTATCAGACGGATGTGGGCGAGAACCTGGCTGATTGCTGCAGTCCCATCAGCCCCCCTTCCCCTTCCAGAGAGGGATGGCCTCACCCCTCAACAGGTCAGGGGGAATGGTACCGGAGCTTCAGATGGCAGCCACCGGATTCACTAACGCACTTACGATGGTAAAATCACTGGTAATTATAATTACCATGGTAACCAGATATTGGTGGTATTCACTAACAACTTGCCATCGAGTTACCATGGTAAATTTTACCAGTGGTCAGAGCACTGGCAACTTCTGGGAAGACGATGTCATCACGTGTTATCTCGTCAAAAAATCAATATCTAAGAAAAGTTTTAGGTCTGTTTATACACCTAATGCAACTAATATGATGGCAAACACATATCGCAATACGGGCATAGTGAAGAAATACAAATTTCACATGAAATTAGCGAGAATAAAACCCACACAAATTATCGTAAAATTAAAGTCCTATATCCTACAAAAATGCATGGAGTCAATATATAAGTAAACATTTGAAGAATTCTTCTCCGACATAATTATTAAAAATGATATAGAAAAAAACTACCTTGATGATATATAAACTGGCAATACCAACGTTAAACGAGTATAGCAATTTCTGTGTCTGTCGGCATTTTGACAATAAACTCCAAAGTGCATGGGCAAGATTAAGCATGAAATATTTCTTTTGACGACAGATAGCGATTACTAAAAATTTGGGTCCGGTTCTTTGTTAAACAATGGTGAAAAATAAATTTATATATAAAAACTGTTTGGACTAATATCAATAATAATTATTATTATTAATAGTATATTAATGTGTTTGCATTGGTTCCTATCTATACAGTAAATATCTATCCCACATGGTGGATATGATCGAATAAATTTATTCATTTTTTTCTACATGTGCTTAAATAGTGTTTTAGATTTGAAGATCATTTTAAAAAGCTCGCTGTGTTTAGTTCTGTTTACATGTTACGTGATTGGCCGAAGCAACCTAAAAGATATTGCTTTACTGTACACACACACACACACACACACACACACACACACACACACACACACACACACACACACACACACATATATATATATATATATATATATATATATATATATATATATATATGTGTGTGTGTGTGTGTGTGTGTGTGTGTGTGTGTGTGTGTGTGTGTGTATATATATATATATATATATATATATATATATATATATATATATATATATATATATATATATATATATATATCACCCTTTTCTAAGGAACTTCGACATGGTAAACAGTTGCATTATTACTGGACGTGCAAATAGACAGCAGAAAGGTTCAGCTTTGAGTTTCAATTGTTTTCCGAAGGACCCCGAGAGAAGAAAGCTTTGGCTATCAATCGTAAGAACTTTGACCTTACACCTGGGAGTGACGTAAGAGTTTGTGCCAATGGTAAGTACGATAGCTTTTCTATAAAGATATTCTAAAATTTAAACGGTTGTTATATCTACATAACTTTCTAGGGAATGTATTTCCCAGTGGTTAGGCCTAGGCCTAGGCGGTGGTAGATGTGGGTGACTGGTTACTATTGAGTGTCTTCTTTCACTTTCGGTTAAGTTTCAGTTAATTTGATTTAAAAAATTTCCCTGAACAAAGGGCGTAAGACATTAAATGGGAACAAAATGAAGATAGTAAATCTAATGACTGATACACTGCCCTCTCAACAACTTCTGGAAATTTGCTTAAATCTTTTCAAGGTATCATGATGAGTATTGCCTGGGAATGTAAATTTAACCTTTTACAAAGTCTGGCTATAACGTTGGAAAAGTATTGATAAAACCCTTGTTTTGAGCAACTTTTCGAAAAAAAAAAAAAAAAAAAACAGGCCCAAAAGGCGAAGAGGGAGCAACAAAAGAATTTCACAAGTTCAGGAGAATTTATAAGCAGTATTGAGTACTTGTACCTTTCCAGAGATTTGTAGGCCTTTGATTCTTTTTGTATAAACACCGCTCGCCGCCACCACTCGCCGCCACCGCTCGCCGCCACCCGAGAGAACACCAATCCTTGGGGCGTCGCCGTCAGGAACGCACATCCTGGGAAGCTTTGAGAGAGAGGCCGAGGCAAAGAGGCATCTTCCCCCGGCTGAGGCTGTAGGTTAGTGCTGGAAGAGGGAAAATGACCTGTGTTGGTGTTGAAGGAGGGGAAATGACCTGTGTTGGTGTTGAAGGAGGGGAAATGACCTGTGTTGGTGTTGAAGGAGGAGGAAATGACCTGTGTTGGTGTTGAGGAAGGGGAAAATGACCTGTGTTGGTGTTGAAGGAGGGGAATGACCTGTGTTGGTGGTGGAGGGGGAAATGACCTGTGTTGGTGTTGAAGGAGGGGGGACTGACTTGTGTTGGTGTTGAAGGAGGGGAAAATGACCTGTGTTGGTGTTGAAGGAGGGGAAATGACCTGTGTTGGTGTTGAAGGAGGGGAAATGACCTGTGTTGGTGTTGAAGGAGGAGGAAATGACCTGTGTTGGTGTTGAAGAAGGGGAAAATGACCTGTGTTGGTGTTGAAGGAGGGGAATGACCTGTGTTGGTGTTGAAGGAGGGGAATGACCTGTGTTGGTGTTGAAGGAGGGGAATGACCTGTGTTGGTGTTGAAGGAGGAGGAAATGACCTGTGTTGGTGTTGAAGAAGGGGAAAATGACCTGTGTTGGTGTTGAAGGAGGGGAATGACCTGTGTTGGTGTTGAAGGAGGGGAATGACCTGTGTTGGTGGTGGAGGGGGAAATGACCTGTGTTGGTGTTGAAGGAGGGGAATGACCTGTGTTGGTGTTGAAGGAGGGGAAAATGACCTGTGTTGGTGTTGAAGGAGGGGAAATGACCTGTGTTGGTGTTGAAGGAGGGGAAATGACCTGTGTTGGTGTTGAAGGAGGGGGAAATGACCTGTGTTGTTGAAGGAGGGGAATGACCTGTGTTGGTGTTGAAGGAGGGGAATGACCTGTGTTGGTGTTGAAGGAGGGGAAAATGACCTGTGTTGGTGTTGAAGGAGGGGAAATGATCTGTGTTGGTGTTGAAGGAGGGGAAATTACCTGTGTTGGTGTTGAAGGAGGAGGAAATGACCTGTGTTGGTGTTGAAGAAGGGGAAAATGACCTGTGTTGGTGTTGAAGGAGGGGAATGACCTGTGTTGGTGTTGAAGGAGGGGAATGACCTGTGTTGGTGGTGGAGGGGGAAATGACCTGTGTTGGTGTTGAAGGAGGGGAATGACTTGTGTTGGTGTTGAAGGAGGGGAAAATGACCTGTGTTGGTGTTGAAGAAGGGGAAATGACCTGTGTTGGTGTTGAAGGAGGGGAAATTACCTGTGTTGGTGTTGAAGGAGGGGGAAATGACCTGTGTTGGTGTTGAAGGAGGGGAAAATTATCTGTGTTGGTGTTGGAGGAGAAAATGACCTATGTTGTTGTTGAAGGAGGGGAAATGCCTGTGTTGGTGTTGAAGGAGGGGGAAATGACCTGTATTGGTGTTGAAGGAGGGGAATGACCTGTGTTGGTGTTGAAGGAGGGGAATGACCTGTGTTGGTGGTGAAGGAGGGGGAAATGACCTGTGTCGGTGTTGAAGGAGGGGAAAATGACCTGTGTTGGTGTTGAAGGAGGGGAATGACCTGTGTTGGTGGTGAAGGAGGGGAAAATGACCTGTGTTGGTGTTGAAGGAGGGGAAATGACCTGTGTTGGTGTTGAAGGAGGGGAAATGACCTGTGCTGGTGTTGAAGGAGGGGAATGACCTGTGTTGGTGTTGAAGGAGGGGGAAATTATCTGTGTTGGTGTTGAAAGAGTGGAAAATAACCTGTGTTGGTGTTGAAGGAGGGGAAAATGACCTGTGTTGGTGTTGAAGGAGGGGAAAATGACCTGTGTTGGTGTTGAAGGAGGGGAAAATGACCTGTGTTGGTGTTGAAGGAGGGGATATGACCTGTGTTGGTGTTAAAGGAGGGGAAATGATCTGTGTTGGTGTTGAAGGAGGGGAAAATGACCTGTGTTGGTGTTGAAGGAGGGGGAAATTACTTGTGTTGGTGTTGAAGGAGGAGAAATGATCTGTGTTGGTGTTGAAGGAGGGGGAAATTACCTGTGTTGGTGTTAAAGGAGGGGAAAATGACCTGTGTTGGTGTTGAAGGAGGGGAAAATGACCTATGTTGGTGTTGAAGGAGGGGAAATGATGTGTGTTGGTGTTGAAGGAGGAGAAATTATCTGTGTTGGTGTTGAAGGAGGGGAAAATTACCTGTGTTGGTGTTGAAAGAGGGGAAATGATCTGTGTTGGTGTTGAAGGAGGGGAAATGACCTGTGTTGGTGTTGAAGGAGGGGAAAATGACCTGTGTTGGTGTTGAAGGAGGAGAAATTATCTGTGTTGGTGTTGAAGGAGGGGAAAATTACCTTTGTTGGTGTTGAAAGAGGGGAAATGATCTGTGTTGGTGTTGAACGAGAGGAAATGATCTGTGTTGGTGTTGAAGGAGGGGAAAATGACCTGTGTTGCTGTTGAAGGAGGGGAAATGATCTGTGTTGGTGTTGAAGGAGGGGAAAATGACCTGTTGGGGTTGAAGGAGGAGAAATTATCTGTGTTGGTGTTGAAGGAGGGGAAAATTACCTGTGTTGGTGTTGAAGGAGTGGAAATTATCTGTGTTGGTGTTAAAGGAGGGGAAATGATCTGTGTTGGTGTTGAAGGAGGGGTAAATTATCTGTGTTGGTGTTGAAGGAGGGGAAATCTCTGTTGGTGTTGAAGGAGAGGAAAATGGCCTGTGTTGGTGTTAAAGGAGGGGAAATTATCTGTGTTGGTGTTGAAGGATGGGAAAATGACCTGTGTTGGTGTTCAAGGAGGGGAAAATGACCTGTGTTGGTGTTGAAGGAGGGGAAATGATCTGTGTTGGTGTTGAAGGAGGGAAAATGATCTGTGTTGTTGAAGGAGGGGAAAATTACCTGTGTTGGTGCTGAAGGAGGGGAAATTTTCTGTGTTGGTGTTGAAGTAGGGGAAATTATCTATGTTGGTGTTGAAGGAGGAGAAAATGACCTGTGTTGGTGTTGAAGGAGGAGAATTATCTATGTTGGTGTTGAAGGAGGGGAAAATGATCTGTGTTGGTGTTGAAGGAGGGGAAAATCTGTGTTGGTGTTGAAGGAGGGGAAAATTACCTGTGTTGGTGTTGAAGGAGGGGAAAATGACCTGTGTTGGTGTTGAAGGAGGGGAAAATGACCTGTGTTGGTGTTGAAGGAGGGGAAAATGACCTCTGTTGGTGTTGAAGGAGGGAAAATGATCTGTGTTGGTGTTGAAGGAGGAGAAATTATCTGTTGGTGTTGAAGGAAGGGAAAAGGACCTGTGTTGGTGTTGAAGGAGGGGAAATTATCTGTGTTGGTGTTGAAGGAGGGGAAATTATCTGTGTTGGTGTTAAAGGAGGGGAAAATGACCTGTGTTGGTGTTGAAGGAGGGGAAATAATCTGTGTTGATATTGAAGGAGGGAAAATTATCTGTGTTGGTGTTGAAGGAGGAGAATTATCTATGTTGGTGTTGAAGGAGGGGAAAATGATCTGTGTTGGAGTTGAAGGAGGAGAATTATCTATGTTGGTGTTGAAGGAGGGGAAAATGATCTGTGTTGGTGTTGAAGGAGGGGAAAGATCTGTGTTGGTGTTGAAGGAGGGGAAATGATCTGTGTTGGTGTTGAAGGAGGGGAAAATGACCTGTGTTGGTGTTGAAGGAGGGGAAATGATCTGTGTTGGTGTTGAAGGAGGGGAAAATGACCTGTTGGTGTTGAAGGAGGAGAAATTATCTGTGTTGGTGTTGAAGGAGGGGAAATTATCTGTGTTGGTGTTGAAGGAGGGGAATGACCTGTGGTGGTGTTGAAGGAGGGGGAAATGATCTGTATTGGTGTTGAAGGAGGAAAAATTATCTGTGTTGGTGTTGAAGGACGGGAAAATGACCTGTGTTGGTGTTGAAGGAGGGGAAAATGACCTGTGTTGGTGTTGAAGGAGGGGAAATTATCTATGTTGGTGTTGAAGGACGGGAAATTATCTATGTTGGTGTTGAAGGAGGGGAAAATTATCTATGTTGGTGTTGAAGGAGGGGAAATGATCTGTGTTGGTGTTGAAGGAGGGGAAAATCTGTGTTGGTGTTGAAGGAGGGGAAAATGACCTGTGTTGGTGTTGAAGGAGGGGAAAATGACCTGTGTTGGTGTTGAAAGAGGGGAAAATGACCTGTGTTGGTGTTGAAGGAGGGGAAAATCTGTGTTGGTGTTGAAGGAGGGGAAAATGACCTGTGTTGGTGTTGAAGGAGGGGAAATTATCTGTGTCGGTGTTGAAGGATGGGAAAATGACCTGTGTTGGCGTTGAAGGAGGGGAAAATGACCTGTGTTGGTGTTGAAGGAGGATATAATGATCTGTGTTGGTATTGAAGGAGGGAAAATGATCTGTGTTTGTGTTGAAGGAGGGGAAAATGACCTCTGTTGGTGTTGAAGGAGGGGAAAATGACCTGTGTTGATGTTGAAGGAGGGGAAATTATCTGTGTTGGTGTTGAAGGAGGGGAAATTATCTGTGTTGGTGTTAAAGGAAGGGAAAATGACCTGTGTTGGTGTTGAAGGAGGGGAAATTATCTGTGCTGGTGTTAAAGGAAGGGAAAATGACCTGTGTTGCTGTTGAAGGAGGGGAAATGATCTGTGTTGGTGTTGAAGGAGGGGGAAATTATCTGTGTTGGTGTTGAAGGAGGGGAAAATGACCTGTTGGGGTTGGAGGAGAAATTATCTGTGTTGGTGTTGAAGGAGGGGAAATTATCTGTGTTGGTGTTGGAGGAGGGGAAATGACCTGTGTTGGTGTTGAAGGAGGGGAAATGATCCGTGTTGGTGTTGAAGGAGGGAAAATTATCTGTGTTGGTGTTGAAGGAGGGGAAATGACCTGTGTTGGTGTTGAAGGAGGGGAAATTATCTATGTTGGTGTTGAAGGAGGGGAAATTATCTGTGTTGGTGTTGAAGGAGGAGAAATGATCTGTGTTGGTGTTGGAGGAGGGGAAAATTATCTGTGTTGGTGTTGAAGGATGGGAAAATGACCCGTGTTGGTGTTGAAGGAGGGGAAATTATCTGTGTTGGTGTTGAAGGAGGGGAAATTATGTGTGTTGGTGTTGAAGGAGGGGAAATTATCTGTGTTGGTGTTGAAGGAGGGGAAAATGACCTGTTGGGGTTGGAGGAGAAATTATCTGTGTAGGTGTTGAAGGAGGGGAAATTATCTGTGTTGGTGTTGAAGGAGGGGAAAATGACCTGTGTTGGTGTTGAAGGAGGGGAAATTATCTGTGTTGGTGTTGAAGGAGGGGAAATGATCTGTGTTGGTGTTGAAGGAGGGGGAAATTATCTGTGTTGGTGTTGAAGGAGGGGAAACTCTGTGTTGGTGTTGAAGGAGGGGAAATTATCTGTGTTGGTGTTGAAGGAGGGTAAATGATCTGTGTTGGTGCTGAAGGAGGGGGAAATGACCTGTGTTGGTGTTGGAGGGGAAATTATCTGTGTTGGTGTTGAAGGAGGGGAAAATGGTGTGTTGGTGTTGAAGGAGGGGAAACTCTGTGTTGGTGTTGAAGGAGGGTAAATGATCTGTGTTGGTGCTGAAGGAGGGGAAAATTACCTGTGTTGGTGTTGAAAGATGGGAAAATGACCTGTGTTGATGTTGAAGGAGGGGAAATGATCTGTATTGGTGTTGAAGGAGGAAAAATTATCTGTGTTGGTGTTGAAGGAGGGGAAATGACCTGTGTTGGTGTTGAAGGAGGGGAAATGATCTGTGTTGGTGTTGAAGGAGGAGAAATTATCTGTGTTGCTGTTGAAGGAGGGGAAATGATCTGTGTTGGTGTTGAAGGAGGGGAAATGATCTGTGTTGGTGTTGAAGGAGGGGGAAATGATCTGTGTTGGTGTTGAAGGAGGGGAAATTATCTGTGTTGGTGTTGAAGGAGGAGAAATTATCTGTGTTGGTGTTCAAGGAGGGTTAATGATCTGTGTTGGTGTTGAAGGAAGGGAAATGATCTGTGTTGGTGTTGAAGGAGGGGGAAATTATCTGTGTTGGTGTTGAAGGAGGGGAAAATGACCTGTTGAGGTTGAAGGAGGGGAAATTATCTATGTTGGTGTTGAAGGAGGGGAAATTATCTATGTTGGTGTTGAAGGAGGGGAAATTATCTATGTTGGTGTTGAAGGAGGGGAAATTATCTATGTTGGTGTTGAAGGAGGGGAAATTATCTGTGTTGGTGTTGAAGGAGGGGAAAATGACCTGTGTTGGTGTTGAAGGAGGGGAAAATGACCTGTGTTGGTGTTGAAGGAGGGGAAATTATCTGTGTTGGTGTTGAAGGAGGGGAAATTATCTGTGTTGGTGTTGAAGGAGGAGAAATGATCTGTGTTGGTGTTGGAGGAGGGGAAAATTATCTGTGTTGGTGTTGAAGGAGGAGAAATTGTCTGTTTTGGTGTTGAAGGAGGGGGAAATGACCTGAGTTGGTGTTGAAGGAGGGGAATGACCTGTGTTGGTGTTGAAGGAGGGGAAAATTACCTGTGTTGGTGTTGAAGAAGGGGAAATGACCTGTGTTGGTGTTGAAGGAGGGGAAATGACCTGTGTTGGTGTTGAAGGAGGGGCAAATTATCTGTGTTGGGGTTGAAGGAGGGGAAATGATCTGTGTTGGTGTTGAAGCAGGGTAAATGATCTGTGTTGGTGTTGAAGGAGGGGATATGACCTGTGTTGGTGTTGAAGGAGGGGAAAATGACCTGAGTTGGTGTTGAAGGAGGAGAAATTATCTGTGTTGGTGTTGAAGCAGGGGAAATGACCTGAGTTGGTGTTGAAGGAGGGGAAATTATCTATGTTGGTGTTGAAGGAAGGGAAAATGATCTGGGTTGGTGTTGAAAGAGGGGGAAATCTGTGTTGGTGTTGAAGCAGGGTAAATGATCTGTGTTGGTGTTGAAGGAGGGGATATGACCTGTGTTGGTGTTGAAGGAGGGGATATGACCTGTGTTGGTGTTGAAGGAGGGGGAAATGACCTGTGTTGGTGTTGAAGGAGGGGATATGACCTGTGTTGGTGTTGAAGGAGGGGATATGACCTGTGTTGGTGTTGAAGGAGGGGAAAGTGATGTGTTGGTGTTGAAGGAGGGGATATGACCTGTGTTGGTGTTGAAGGAGGGGGAAATGACCTGTGTTGGTGTTGAAGGAGGGGAAATGACCTGTGTTGGTGTTGAAGGAGGGGGAAATTATCTGTGTTGGTGTTGAAGGAGGGGAAAATCTGTGTTGGTGTTGAAGGATGGGAAAATGACCTGTGTTGGTGTTGAAGGAGGGGAAAATGACCTGTGTTGGTGTTGAAGTAGGGGAAATGATCTGTATTGGTGTTGAAGGAGGGGAAATGATCTGTGTTGGTGTTGTAGGAGGGGAAAATGACCTGTGTTGGTGTTGAAGGAGGGGAAAATGACCTGTGTTGGTGCTGAAGGAGGAGAAATTATCTGTGTTGGTGTTGAAGGAGGGGAAATGACCTGAGTTGGTGTTGAAGGAGGGGAAATTATCTATGTTGGTGTTGAAAGAGGGTAAATGATCTTTGTTGATGTTGGAGGAGGGGAAATGATCTGTGTTGGTGTTGAAGGAAGGGAAAATGATCTGGGTTGGTGTTGAAAGAGGGGGAAATCTGTGTTGGTGTTGAAGCAGGGTAAATGATCTGTGTTGGTGTTGAAGGAGGGGATATGACCTGTGTTGGTGTTGAAGGAGGGGGAAATGACCTGTGTTGGTGTTGAAGGAGGGGATATGACCTGTGTTGGTGTTGAAGGAGGGGATATGACCTGTGTTGGTGTTGAAGGAGGGGATATGACCTGTGTTGGTGTTGAAGGAGGGGAAAGTGATGTGTTGGTGTTGAAGGAGGGGATATGACCTGTGTTGGTGTTGAAGGAGGGGGAAATGACCTGTGTTGGTGTTGAAGGAGGGGATATGACCTGTGTTGGTGTTGAAGGAGGGGATATGACCTGTGTTTGTATTGAAGGAGGGGAAAATGACCTGTGTTGGTGTTGAAGGAGGGGAAAATGACCTGTGTTGGTGTTGAAGGAGGGGGATTTGACCTGTGTTGGTGTTAAAGGAGGGGGAAATGACCTGTGTTGGTGTTGAAGGAGGGGATATGACCTGTGTTGGTGTTGAAGGAGGGGAAAATGACCTGTGTTGGTGTTGAAGGAGGGGATATTATCTATGTTGGTGTTGAAGGAGGGGAAATTATCTGTGTTGGTGTTAAAGGAGGGGAAATGATCTGTGTTGGTGTTGAAGGAGGGGAAAATGACCTGTGTTGGTGTTGAAGGAGGGGAAAATGACCTGTGTTGGTGTTGAAGGAGGGGATATGACCTGCGTTGGTGTTGAAGGAGGGGATATGATCTGATAGGGTGAGTAAGGGGAATGTAATAGTGCTAGGAGGAAAATTGTCTGTTAGTATGTGGATGGAAAATCATCCGTTAGTATGAGAAAAATAATTACCTGTATTAGTGTTAGAAATGTAAATGATCTAGGCTAGAGAGGAAAATTATCTACTGTTAGGGTAAGGAACAGAAATGAAGGCGGGTGTACAATGAAAATATGAATATTAATGACATGTCTCACCAATTTTAATTCAGGATAAACTATACTTTTGAAATTTCTTCGTTTACTATATTTATTTTTTCTCGTCGCTTGGCGGGTTATACTTTGATGCTTTGCCGATAAGTTACAGGTCTTGGCTCAAAAATGCAAAGTTATTTTAAGGATTCAAAGATATATTGTGTGATGCATTTCGTTCTTATTCGATTTCGTGCTTCATCGATGCATTTTGTTCTCCGTCGATGAAAATAGTTCTTCAGTGATGCATTTAGTTCTTCAGTGATGCATTTATATGTATATATATATATATATATATATATATATATATATATATATATATATATATATATATATATATATATATATATATATATATATATATATATATATATATATATATATATATATATATATATATATATATACATATATATGTATATATATATATATATATATATATATATATATATATATATATATATATATATATATATATATATATATATATATATATATATATATCTGTCCATCTCTCTTTCTCTAAATATATATATCTACCTCTCTCTCTCTCTCTCTCTCTCTCTCTCTCTCTCTCTCTCTCTCTCTCTCTCTCTCTCTCTCTCTCTCTCTCTCTCTCTCTCTCTCTCTCTCTCTCTCTCTCTCTCTCACTCTCTCTCTCTCTCTCTCTCTCTCTCTCTCTCTCTCTCTCTCTCACTCTCACTCTCTCTCTCTCTCTCTCTCTCTCTCTCTCTCTCTCTCTTAGTTTGTATATATCCACACACACACACACACATCTCCTTCGCAACCAAACCCATTTTCTTTCCAACCTCTTTTCTTTCAACCCCGTTTCCAAATCCAACATTGCTTTCTTTCCAGTCCCGTTTTCTTTCCAACTTCCTTTATCTCTTCAACCCCGTTTTCTTTCTAGCCCCGTTTTCTTTCCAACTTCCTTTTTCTCTTCAATCCCATTTTCTTTCTAGTCCCGTTTTCTTTCTAACGTCCCTTTTCTCTTCAACCCCGTTTTCTCTTTAGTCACGTTTTCTTTCCAACTTCCTTTTTCTCTACAACCCCGTTTTCTTTCCAACTTCCTTTCTCTTTAACCCCGTTTTCTTTCTAGCCCCGTTTTCTTTCCAGCTTCTTTTTTCTCTTCAACCCCGTTTTCTTTCCAACTTCCTTTTTCTCTTCAACCCCGTTTTCTCTCTAGCCCCATTTTCTTTCCAACTTCCTTTTTCTCTTCAACCCCATTTTGTCTTTAGTCCCGTTTTCTTTCCAACTTCCTTTTTCTCTTCAACCCCGTTTTCTTTCCAACTTCCTTTATCTCTTCAGCCCCGTTTTCTTTCCAGTTTCCTTTATCTCTTCAACCCCGTTTTCTTTCTAGCCCCGTTTTCTTTCCAACTTCCTTTTTCTCTTCAACCCCGTTTTCTTTCCAACTTCCTTTATCTCTTCAACCCCGTTTTCTTTCTAGCCCCGTTTTCTTTCCAACTTCCTTTTTCTCTTCAACCCCGTTTTGTCTTTAGTCCCGTTTTCTTTCCAACTTCCTTTTTCTCTTCAACCCCATTTTCTTTCCAACTTCCTTTTTCTCTTCAACCCTGTTTTCTTTCCAACTTCCTTTATCTCTTCAACCCCGTTTTCTTTCTAGCCCCGTTTTCTTTCCAACTTCCTTTTTCTCTTCAACCCTGTTTTCTTTCCAACTTCCTTTATCTCTTCAACCCCGTTTTCTTTCCAACTTCTTTTTTCTCTTCAACCCCGTTTTCTTTCCAACTTCCTTTATCTCTTCAACCCCGTTTTCTTTCTAGCCCCGTTTTCTTTCCAACTTCTTTTTTCTCTTCAACCCCGTTTTCTTTCCAACTTCCTTTATCTCTTCAACCCCGTTTTCTTTCTAGCCCCGTTTTCTTTCCAACTTCCTTTTTCTCTTCAACCCCGTTTTCTTTCCAACTTCCTTTATCTCTTCAACCCCGTTTTCTTTCTAGCCCCGTTTTCTTTCCAACTTCCTTTTTCTCTTCAACCCCGTTTTCTTTCCAACTTCCTTTTTCTCTTCAACCCCGTTTTCTTTCCAACTTCCTTTTTCTCTTCAACCCCGTTTTCTTTCTAGCCCCGTTTTCTTTCCAACTTCCTTTTTCTCTTCAACCCCGTTTTGTCTTTAGTCCCGTTTTCTTTCCAACTTCCTTTTTCTCTTCAACCCCGTTTTCTTTCCAACTTCCTTTTTCTCTTCAACCCCGTTTTGTCTTTAGTCCCGTTTTCTTTCCAACTTCCTTTTTCTCTTCAACCCCGTTTTCTTTCCAACTTCCTTTATCTCTTCAACCCCGTTTTCTTTCTAGCCCCGTTTTCTTTCCAACTTCCTTTATCTCTTCAACCCCGTTTTCTTTCCAACTTCCTTTATCTCTTCAACCCCGTTTTCTTTCCAACTTCTTTTTTCTCTTCAACCCCGTTTTCTTTCCAACTTCCTTTATCTCTTCAACCCCGTTTTCTTTCTGGCCCCGTTTTCTTTCCAACTTCTTTTTTCTCTTTAACCCCGTTTTCTTTCCATCTTCCTTTATCTCTTCAACCCCGTTTTCTTTCTAGCCCCATTTTCTTTCCAACTTCCTTTTTCTCTTCAACCCCGTTTTCTTTCCAACTTCCTTTATCTCTTCAACCCCGTTTTGTCTTTACTCCCGTTTTCTTTCCAACTTCCTTGTTCTCTTCAACCCCGTTTTCTTTCCAACTTCCTTTATCTCTTCAACCCTGTTTTCTTTCCAACTTCCTTTTTTTCTTCAACCCCGTTTTCTTTCTAGCCCCGTTTTCTTTCCAACTTCCTTTTTCTCTTCAACCCCGTTTTGTCTTTAGTCCCGTTTTCTTTCCAACTTCCTTTTTCTCTTCAACCCCGTTTTCTTTCCAACTTCCTTTTTCTCTTCAACCCCGTTTTGTCTTTAGTCCCGTTTTCTTTCCAACTTCCTTTTTCTCTTCAACCCCGTTTTCTCTTTAGTCCCGTTTTCTTTCCAACTTCCTTTTTCTCTTC
This sequence comes from Penaeus vannamei, assembly GCF_042767895.1. Taxonomy (NCBI): domain Eukaryota; kingdom Metazoa; phylum Arthropoda; class Malacostraca; order Decapoda; family Penaeidae; genus Penaeus; species Penaeus vannamei. The sequence goes on from NC_091568.1 coordinate 17,843,650, forward strand.
AACCCTGTTTTCTTTCCAACTTCCTTTATCTCTTCAACCCCATTTTCTTTCTAGCCCCTTTTTCTTTCCAACTTCCTTTTTCTCTTCAACCCCGTTTTCTCTTTAGTCCCGTTTTCTTTCCGACTTCCTTTATCTCTTCAACCCCGTTTTCTTTCCAACTTCCTTTTTCTCTTCAACCCCATTTTCTTTCCAACTTCCTTTTTCTCTTCAACCCCGTTTTCTTTCCAACTTCCTTTTTCTCTTCAACCCCGTTTTCTTTCCAACTTCCTTTTTCTCTTCAACCCCGTTTTCTTTCTGGCCTTTTTTCTTTCCAAATTCCTTTTTCTCTTCAACCCGTTTTCTCTCCAACTTCCTTTATCTCTTCAATCCCGTTTTCTTTCCAACTTCCTTTTTCTCTTCAACCCCGTTTTCTTTCTGACTTCCTTTTTCTCTTCAACCCCGTTTTCTCTTTAGTCCCGTTTTCTTTCCGACTTCCTTTTTCTCTTCAACCCGTTTTCTCTCCAACTTCCTTTATCTCTTCAATCCCGTTTTCTTTCCAACTTCCTTTTTCTCTTCAACCCCGTTTTCTCTTTAGTCCCGTTTTCTTTCCGACTTCCTTTTTCTCTTCAACCCGTTTTCTCTCCAACTTCCTTTATCTCTTCAATCCCGTTTTCTTTCCAACTTCCTTTATCTCTTCAACCCCGTTTTCTCTTTAGTCCCGTTTTCTTTCCGACTTCCTTTTTCTCTTCAACCCCGTTTTCTTTCCAACTTCCTTTATCTCTTCAACCCCATTTTGTCTTTAGTCCCGTTTTCTTTCCGACTTCCTTTTTCTCTTCAACCCGTTTTCTCTCCAACTTCCTTTATCTCTTCAATCCCGTTTTCTTTCCAACTTCCTTTATCTCTTCAACCCCGTTTTCTCTTTAGTCCCGTTTTCTTTCCGACTTCCTTTTTCTCTTCAACCCGTTTTCTCTCCAACTTCCTTTATCTCTTCAATCCCGTTTTCTTTCTGGCCCTTTTTCTTTCCAAATTCCTTTTTCTCTTCTACCCGTTTTCTTTCCAACTTCCTTTATCTCTTCAACCCCGTTTTCTTTCTGGCCCTTTTTCTTTCCAAATTCCTTTTTCTCTTCAACCCCGTTTTCTTTCCAACTTTCTTTTTCTCTTCAACCCGTTTTCTCTCCAACTTCCTTTATCTCTTCAACCCCGTTTTCTTTCTGGCCCCGTTTTCTTTCCAAATTCCTTTTTCTCTTCAACCCCGTTTTCTTTCCAAATTCCTTTTTCTCTTCAACCCCGTTTTCTTTCCAACTTCCTTTATCTCTTCAACCCCGTTTTCTTTCTGGCCCTTTTTCCTTCCAACTTCCTTTTTCTCTTCAACCCTGTTTTCTTTCCAACTTCCTTTTTCTCTTCAACCCCGTTTTCTCTTTAGTCCCGTTTTCTTTCCAACTTCCTTTTTCTCTTCAACCCCGTTTTCTTTCCAACTTCCTTTTTCTCTTCAAACCCATTTTCTTTCTAGCCCCGTTTTCTTTCCAACTTCCTTTTTCTCTTCAACCCCGTTTTCTTTCCAACCTCCTTTTTCTCTTCAACCCTGTTTTCTTTCCAGTTTCCTTTATCTCTTCAACCCCGTTTTCTTTCTAGCCCCGTTTTCTTTCCAACTTCCTTTTTCTCTTCAACCCTGTTTTCTTTCCACCTTCCTTTATCTCTTCAACCCTGTTTTCTTTCCAACTTCCTTTATCTCTTCAACCCCGTTTTCTTTCTAGCCCCGTTTTCTTTCCAACTTCCTTTATCTCTTCAACCCGGTTTTCTTTCTAGCCCCGTTTTCTTTCCAACTTCCTTTTTCTCTTTAGTCCCGTTTTCTTTCCAACTTCCTTTTTCTCTTCAACCCCGTTTTGTCTTTAGTCCCGTTTTCTTTCCAACTTCCTTTTTCTCTTCAACCCCGTTTTCTTTCCAACTTCCTTTTTCTCTTCAACCCCGTTTTCTTTCCAACTTCCTTTTTCTCTTCAACCCCGTTTTCTTTCCAACTTCCTTTATCTCTTCAACCCCGTTTTCTTTCCAACTTCCTTTTTCTCTTCAACCCCGTTTTTTTTCCAACTTCCTTTTTCTCTACAACCCCGTTTTCTTTCCAACTTCCTTTATCTCTTCAACCCCGTTTTCTTTCCAACTTCCTTTTTCTCTTCAACCCCGTTTTCTTTCTAGCCCCGTTTTCTTTCCAGTATCCTTTATCTCTTCAACCCCGTTTTCTTTCTAGCCCCGTTTTCTTTCCAACTTCCTTTTTCTCTTCAACCCCGTTTTCTTTCCAACTTCCTTTTTCTCTTCAACCCCGTTTTCTTTCCAACTTCCTTTTTCTCTTCAACCCCGTTTTCTTTCCAACTTCCTTTATCTCTTCAACCCCGTTTTCTTTCCAACTTCCTTTTTCTCTTCAATCCCGTTTTCTTTCCAACTTCCTTTATCTCTTCAACCCCGTTTTCTCTTTAGTCCCGTTTTCTTTCCACAGAGATGAAATGTCCTCGTGTGCTTGACCTGGAGCACGGGGTTCTGGACGCCACAAGGTCTTTATCAAATAGATATGATTTTAAAAAGAATAGATAGATATATATGTAAATTAATGTATAATAGATAAGTTAACAAATAGATGAATAGATAGATTAGTAAATAGTTAAACAGATTAATAATTAAAGAGATAAATTAGTAGATATATAGAGACAGGTGATTAAATAGACAGATAGATATAAAAATAGATAAATAGATATATAGATTAATCAATTAAAGTGAGGTTGCTTTTGTTGTTGGTTGGGTTGTATTATCTTTATTAGTAATGGTAATTCATGTTGTTTTCGTTGTAGATTTTGATATATTTATTTCTTAAGGTTACCGTTACCTATTATTGTTACTTTTATATAATCATGTTTCTTGTTATATCTAGTTGTTTATTCTATGTGCATATTTTTTTTCTAAATCATAAATGCTATCAGACTGATATTGGACTGATATATATGCTGCCCGTCTTTAACCTGAATCATTAACCCATTTCTCACCCTTTTCTCGCCCTTTTATCACCCTTACAACACGGCAGCGAGGACCAGTTGTATATAGTGTGCGACCCCGGGTACAGGGTGCAGGGGATGCACGGGGAGGTGGGTGACTCAGGTGCCAGGGTGAAGGTCGTCTGCCACAATGGCGCCTGGATGATTATGGAGGCTGACACCTTCATCCCGGGTCGCTGCATCAAGGAGGGTGAGTCAGGTTGATTGAGCAAGTCAGGGTGAGTCAGGAGGATGAGCGAGTCAAGGAGAGACAGAAGGGAGGATGAGGCTGGGGGATGAATGAGTCAGGGAGATTATGGGAGTTACTAATAAGGCGTACCATATGCGTACGCCTGTTGTTGGTACCGGATGTTTGTACCAGGCAGCTTGTTCTGAATATACACCACGCTGTCCGCCGCGCTGGGTCGTGAGAGGTCAGAAGAGACCCGACCTAAGGGCGACCCAGCTGGACCCGGTCTCACTACTTCGCTCGCTACTCTCGGGGTCAGAACAAACGCCTGGCTCGCCCCGACCATCCCGACAACCCGTGGAGCTGACCGACAAGATACCTGCCTCGCTACCACTAAAATCGTAACTAACACCTTTAATAAAGTGGATTGTGTGTTTCTCTGACCCTGTCATTCAGTATAGTGGCTCTTTATAACTGAATTAGAGACTATTATAGAGATACAGGATGGAGGATGAGTCATGGTGAGTCTGGAGGATGGATGAGTCAGGGAGAGACAGGAGGGAGTATGAGTCATGGTGAGACTGGAGGATGGATGAGTCAGGGAGAGACAGGAGGGAGGATGGATGAGTCAGGGAGAGACAGGAGGGAGGATGAGTCAGGGTGAAACTGGAGGGAGGATGAGTCAGGGAGAGACAGGATGGAGTATGAGTCATGGTGAGACTGGAGGATGGATGAGTCAGGGAGAGACAGGAGGGAGGATGGATGAGTCAGGGAGAGACAGGAGGGAGGATGGATGAGTCAGGGAGAGACAGGAGGGAGGATGGATGAGTCAAGGAGAGACAGGAGGGAGGATGGATGAGTCAGGGAGAGACAGGAGGGAGGATGGATGAGTCAGGGAGAGACAGGAGGGAGGATGGATGAGTCAGGGAGAGACAGGAGGGAGGATGGATGAGTCAGGGAGAGACAGGAGGGAGGATGGATGAGTCAGGGAGAGACAGGAGGGAGGATGGATGAGTCAGGGAGAGACAGGAGGGAGGATGGATGAGTCAGGGAGAGACAGGAGGGAGGATGGATGAGTCAGGGAGAGACAGGAGGGAGGATGGATGAGTCAGGGAGAGACAGGAGGGAGGATGAGTCAGGGAGAGACAGGAGGGAGGATGGATGAGTCAGGGAGAGACAGGAGGGAGGATGGATGAGTCAGGGAGAGACAGGATGGAGGATGGATGAGTCAGGGAGAGACAGGAGGGAGGATGAGTCAGGGAGAGACAGGAGGGAGGATGGATGAGTCAGGGAGAGACAGGAGGGAGGATGGATGAGGCAGGGAGAGACAGGATGGAGGATGGATGAGTCAGGGAGAGACAGGATGGAGGATGGATGAGTCAGGGAGAGACAGGAGGGAGGATGAGTCAGGGAGAGACAGGAGGGAGTATGAGTCATGGTGAGACTGGAGGATGGATGAGTCAGGGAGAGACAGGAGGGAGGATGGATGAGTCAGGGAGAGACAGGAGGGAGGATGGATGAGTCAGGGAGAGACAGGAGGGAGGATGAGTCAGGGTGAAACTGGAGGATGGATGAGTCAGGGAGAGACAGGATGGAGTATGAGTCATGGTGAGACTGGAAGATGGATGAGTCAAGGAAAGACAGGGGGGAGGGTGAGTCTGGAGAGTGAATGAGTCAGGGTGAGTCTAGAGGATGGATAAGTCAGGGAGAGACAGGAGGGAGGAGGGATGAGTCAGGGAGAGACAGGAGGGAGGATGACTTAGGGTGAGACAGGAGGATGGATAAGGTGAGTCTAGAGGATGGACGAGCCAGGAAGGCGGATGAGTCAGGGTGATTTAGGGAAGGTGGATGAGTCAGAAGAATAGATGAGTCAGACGGGTGGATAAATCAGGATGAGTCCGAGAGGGAGGATGCGTCGGGGTCAGTCTCTTGCCTTCATGATTATTTCATTCGATTTTATCTTTCCTCGTGTGATTCTCTGTCCATCTGCTCTGTGCCAAATATTAATACTCGAGAACCGTACCAAATTATTTTTCCTTGTTTATCAATGGAAATTTCTCTCAGGCAACGATTGTCTTCCGCCTCCACACGTCAGCAATGGCACCATTCTCTTAGTAAAGTAAGTAATCGTCCCTTCTTTGTGTCAGTCAAATGCCTGGGATATTTAATTTTGTTGTTCTGTATTTTGTCTTCGGATATTTAGTTCTATCTCAATTTGTCTCTCTTTCTCTTTCTCTCTTTCTTTCTCTCTTTCTTTCTATCTTCTCTCTCTCTCTCTCTCTCTTTCTTTCTTTCTTTCTTTCTTTCTTTCTCTCTCTCTCTCTCTCTCTCTCTCTCTCTCTCTCTCTCTCTCTCTCTCTCTCTCTCTCTCTCTCTCTCTCTCTCTCTCTCTCTCTCTCTCTCTCTCTCTCTCTCTAAAGAAAGAAGAGTATTATAGGTATTTAAAGTACTAAAAGTAGTAGCATTATTATAATTTTTATGTCATAAAATAATTAATTAAGAATTAAGTACTAAAGGTACTATAGGTAAAGCATTCAAAGTACTGAAAGTATTATAAGTATGAGAATGTTTAAAGTATTTAAAACTGTAAGGATTAAAAGTATCAAATGCAAAGTATTAAACGTCTTAAAAGCACGCAAGGTTTACATTAGCCCTCCCTCTCCTCTGCCCCAGCGAGACCCATGGGAGCCTCGTCTGCAACGAAGGATACACCACCACTCCAGGCACCCCCATCACGGACGCCGTCTGTGTCGATGGCGCGTGGAAATTCCCTCAGGCCGACGGCGGTTGCGTGAAGCAGGAAGAGGAGGACAGCGAAATCATGAGTGGCCCGTGTTTCGACGCCCCGGTGCCGACTCTGATCAACGGAGAAATTTCCTCGAGGTGCGGGTCACTGACGTTGCTGTGCTGTGGTGATGAGGATCGTGGTGATAATGATGATAATGAAGAGGAAGAGGAGGAAGATGATGATGATGATGACCATGATAGAATTTTTTGATAGTAGCCGAAAACTAGCTTCCATTAACCTCTTCTCGTCTCTTCCTGCGCCACTTCAGGAACGACGGCTTGGACGGCTTGTGCTCCGAGGGCTACACCTTCCCCTCGGGTGCCAACACGAGTGCCTACGAATGCCAAGACAACGCCTGGACCCTCCCGGCCCTCGACATGCCCGGCTGCACAGTGCCCGTGTGCCGTCGCCCGTGCCAGAACGGTGGCACTTGCGCCAGGCCGGGTGAGTGCCAGTGCCTTCCCGGTTACGAGGGAGAGGTGTGTGAGACGGAGCAGACGCCTGCTGGGACTCCTCGGTTGTGAAGGGTGATCCTTGCCTAAAATGCTTGGGACACCGGTTGGCGCGGACTCCACTGAAGTCGCCGGGCCCGAGGGAGGCCCTCCTTGGGATGAGCTCTGCGCCGCCTCGCTCCCCACGGCCCCGCCCAGCGCCGTGCTGGAGACGAGGTGAGACGTGCGCGCGCGCGTGTGTGTGTGTCATACACACACATATATAGGTAGATAGACATAGACATATAGATAAAAAAGATATATGAATGTTGATTTGGATTTAGATATAGTCATAAATAGATATATAGATATTGTTATAGATAGATATACAGATAGTTATATAGATATTGTGATAGAAAAATAAACCATCATCCTCATATCACGGATAGTTCATCTTACTGGAAAGCAAGATGAACAGAGAAACGTGCATTCTGAGCCTCGGGATGTTGCGGTAGAGGCCTCTCCTTTCCGCCCCGATTTATCCCCACCGTCCAGATCCCGGTACTCCGACTGTAAAGGTACAGGCCGGGCGCGAACTGGCACCTTGCGAGAGCAAATCCAGTAGTTCTTCCACTGAGCTTTTGCCCCTCTCTGCACTGCGGCGGCGATTCCATCCCGGGACCGCGAGGCTCGGAATCCGACGCCTTGCCCGCTGCACCGTCGCGGCAATCACACAGGCAGGCAAGGTCAGCAGCCGTTTAAAGCACTAAGCGGCGTGCGTCCCCGCAGGAGCGGCATGGTCGTGGCCAAGAGCAAAGAGCAGCTGTTCTTCCCGTCCGGCGCCAGCGAGGCCGACATGGGCTGCGTGAAGGGCGAATGTCAGGCGGTCGAGGCGGACTCCGGAGGGCGGGAGGCGGGCTGCACGTCGCCCTGGGAGTGCCGGAAGCCCTGCCTCAACGGCGGCGCCTGCCAGCCGAACGGAACCTGCTACTGCCGGAAGGACTTCAAGGGAGAGCGCTGCGAAACACGCGAGTGCGCCTACCCGCTCCTTATGGTGTATAACGCTGCGCTTCTGTTCAGGTACTCTCGCTGTTTCTCTCTATATCTATCTATCAGTATCTGTCTATCTCTGTTCCCCCCAACTCACTCACTCTCTCTCTCTCTCTCTCTCTCTCTCTCTCTCTCTCCCTCTCTCTCTCTCTCTCTCTCTCTCTCTCTCTCTCTCTCTCTCTCTCTCTCTCTCTCTCTCTCTCTCTCTCTCTCTCTCTCTCTCTCTCTCTCTCTCTCTCTCTCTCTCTCTCTCTCTCTCTCTCTCTCTCTCTCTCTCTCTCTCTTTCTCTCTCATTATTGTTATTATTGTTAAAGCTGTTTTTGTTCTTTTGTTCTTTTTATTATCTTAATCATAAGTAATACTAATATTACTCCTCCCTTTCCCTGCCCTTCCCTCTCTTTCCATCTCTCCCTCTTCTTCTCCCTCTCCCATCTTCCTTTCCTCCTCCCCCTCACTCACTGTTTCTTCTAATCCCCTCCCCTCATCCTCTCCTTCTTTCCCTTTCCTGCCTCCCCTCTCCTCCCTCTCCCACCTTCCACTCCCCTTCCTCTCCCTCCCTCCCCCTCCCTTCTTCCTCCCTTTCCTTCCCCCTCCTCGCTCCCCTTCCTACCCCTTCCCTCGCTCCCTTACCCCACACATCTTCCTACCCTCCCTCCCCTTCCTTCCTCCATTCCCCTCCCTCTCCCTCCTTCCCTTCCTCCCTCCCCCTCCCCTTCCTACCTCTCCCTTCCTCCCCTTCTTCCCCTCCCCTCCCCTCACTCCCTTATCCCCCCTCCTCTTTCTCCCCTCCCTCTTCCTTCCTCCATTCCCCTCCCTCCTTCCCTACCCCGCGCTCCCTTACCCCCACTCCTTCCTTCCTTCCCCTACCTCCTTCCCTCCCCTCCTTAACCCCTTTTTCCCCCTCGTTCCCCTTCCTCCTTTCCTCCCCCTCCCTCTCTTACCCCCCTTCTTCTTCTTCCCCTCGCCCGCCCTCTCTTTCCCCCTCCCTCCCTTTCCTCCTCTTCCTCCTTTCCTCCTCCTCGCTTCCTCCCCTCCCTCCCCCTCCTCTTCCTCCCCTCCCTCCCCCTCTTCCTCCCCTCCCTCCCCCTCCTCTTCCTCCCCTCCCTCCCCCTCCTCTTCCTCCCCTCCCTCCCCCTCCTCTTCCTCCCCTCCCTCCCCCTCCTCTTCCTCCCCTCCCTCCCCCTCCTCTTCCTCCCCTCCCTCCCCCTCCTCTTCCTCCCTCCCTCCCCTCCCTCCCCCTCCTCTTCCTCCCCTCCCTCCCCCGCCTCTTCCTCCCCTCCCTCCCCCTCCTCTTCCTCCCCTCCCTCCCCCTCCTCTTCCTCCCCTCCCTCCCCCGCCTCTTCCTCCCCTCCCTCCCCCTCCTCTTCCTCCCCTCCCTCCCCCTCCTCTTCCTCCCCTCCCTCCCCCTCCTCTTCTTCCCCTCCCTCCCCCTCCTCTTCCTCCCCTCCCTCCCCCTCCTCTTCCTCCCCTCCCTCCCCCGCCTCTTCCTCCCCTCCCTCCCCCGCCTCTTCCTCCCCTCCCCCCTCCTCCTTCTCCTCCCCTCCCTCCCCCTCCTCTTCTTCCCCTCCCTCCCCCTCCTCTTCCTCCCCTCCCTCCCCCTCCTCTTCCTCCCCTCCCTCCCCCTCCTCTTCCTCCCCTCCCTCCCCCTCCTCTTCCTCCCCTCACTCCCCTCCCTCCCCCTCCTCTTCCTCCCCTCCCTCCCCCGCCTCTTCCTCCCCTCCCTCCCCCTCCTCTTCCTCCCCTCCCTCCCCCTCCTCTTCCTCCCCTCCCTCCCCTCCCTCCCCCTCCTCTTCCTCCCCTCCCTCCCCTCCCTCCCCCTCCTCTTCCTCCCCTCCCTCCCCCGCCTCTTCCTCCCCTCCCTCCCCCTCCTCTTCCTCCCCTCCCTCCCCCTCCTCTTCCTCCCCTCCCTCCCCTCCCTCCCCCTCCTCTTCCTCCCCTCCCTCCCCCGCCTCTTCCTCCCCTCCCTCCCCCTCCTCTTCCTCCCCTCCCTCCCCCTCCTCTTCCTCCCCTCCCTCCCCTCCCTCCCCCTCCTCTTCCTCCCCTCCCTCCCCCTCCTCTTCCTCCCCTCCCTCCCCGCCTCTTCCTCCCCTCCCTCCCCCTCCTCTTCCTCCCCTCCCTCCCCCTCCTCTTCCTCCCCTCCCTCCCCCTCCTCTTCCTCCCCTCCCTCCCCCTCCTCTTCCTCCCCTCCCTCCCCCTCCTCTTCCTCCCCTCCCTCCCCTCTCTCCCCCTCCTCTTCCTCCCCTCCCTCCCCCTCCTCTTCCTCCCCTCCCTCCCCTCTCTCCCCCTTCTCCTCTACCCCTCCCCCCTCCTCCTCTTCCTCCCCTCCCTCCCCCTCCTCTCCCTCCCCTCCCTCCCCCTCCCTCCGCTCGCCAGCCCCGGGCACGCCACCGTCAAGTGCCGTGAGGGCTTCGCCTTCGGGACGGGCGAGACGGAGCTCAACCTCACGTGCTCGAGCGGCGCGTGGCAGCTCCCCGACGCGTTCCGGGACGAGCAGGGGCGGCAGATGAAGTCCCTTTCGTGCGAGGCCAGGTGTGAGCCCCCCTGTCAGCACGGCGGCCACTGTGTGACCTCTGACCTCTGCTGGTGCTCAGAGGGGTTTGTCGGACCGCGTTGCGAAGTGGTCAAGTGCCGACAGCCGCCGCCGCTGGTTAAGAATGCCATCATGAGTTATGAGTAGGTTGTGTTGTTTTTTGGGAGTGTGTCTGTGTGGGGGAGGGTGGTGCTGTGTGTGTGTGTGTGGGGGGGGGGGGGCCTAATTGTGGGGGTGTGGGTATGTGTGCCATTGTCTGTGTGTGTGTGTGTGTGTGTGCATATGTGCTTGTGTTTTGGGGGGTATGTTTGTGCCTGTGGAAAATAGCACATAGGGTTTACTTTGACGCTGACGGCACCCACGAACTGGCCGGGCGGCCTGGCAAGAATTATGTCAAAAAGTGAATGGACAATTTTATTGCGAAATTGGTGAGGAGTAGCTACGACCACGAAATTCGTGCACTACTGGACGAGCGGTGAATATGGTCGATCGTTTTGGTCTTTTCAGTTTTAAAAAAGGATGGAAAATAATTATTTTAATGGCTATATTTTCATTGAACAATCATTAAAATAACCCTGTGGATGGGAAGAGTGGGTGATTATGTTTATGTATGAATGATTTCCAAGTGAGAGTCAAGCCAAAAGCCTATATTTTTCAGCTTGAAGGAATTAATAAACCTACTTTTATTGATACCCCCATGCACTCAATAAATGAATGAAAGGTATTTTATTTAATGTGTAGGATACCAGGCCAACAAGACTTTATGAAGTCAAAAGCGCCTGAAAAGCCATTGAAACTTTAATGTTGTTAGATATTGTACAATATGTAAACGAACATGTGTTATTCTAAAAATAGCCCGGCCTGGTATCCTACACATTAAATAAAATACCTTTCATTCATTCATTGAGTCCATGGAGG
>NC_091568.1:17855053-17857553 GCF_042767895.1 Penaeus vannamei
GCCACCTCTGCCATCCCCGCCGACGCTGCTCCATATAAAAGGGGGCGATAGGCTGTGGGACCCATCATCTGCCTACAGGGCTCCCGAAGGCTTTCCCCCGTAAGCTTCAATCCAGGTTGGTGACTGCCAGAACACAGGCGGGACGAGTAGTTCTCGCTCCCGACTTGCGTCCTGGAAGTCGCCCTCCCAGCGGGATCCACAGCCCGCCTCTCTTGCTGGGTGGGAGGAGCAGTTCCCCTCCTCCCAGCATTGCCATATATATGTAACACTGCCGAAGTTTTTTTGTTTTTTTTATCTGGGGGGAGGAGGACTTGCAAGGCCCACCTCTCCCGAGCCTCCCATTAACCCCAGGGGGCCTAGGGGTAGGAGTTGGTACAGGGCCAGGGCATGTCCACACGCCGGTGGGCCATGACCCTGTACCTCTAGGGCCTCCTGCTGCTCCGAGATCCCCCTCAGTTTAGCCTGGAACCGCAAAGTACCCAGTTTTCATGGGAGGCCACGAGGAGGCACTGTAGGGAGTCTCAATGATGGAGAGGCTATGTACTGGCAGGGGAGGCTTATGCAGTGCTGCTCCCTTTTCCGCACTAGGCTAGCCAGCGTTGGCAGCTGTAAGCGAGAAGGCATGCAAGTTCTTAACACTAACTAGACTACCACTCCATCGCTTCACACCATCCTGCGCATGAAGCACCCACCCACAAATGCCAATGACATCTGGTGTTCCCAGGCAGTCACCCATCCAGGTACTGACCAGACCTAACGTTGCTTAACTTCGATGATCGAACGACAAGCGGTGCTTTCAACGTGGTATGATCGTATGTATGTATATATGTATATATATTTGCATATATACACATACATATATGTATATATATTTATATATACATGTCTCTCTCTCTCTATACATATATATATATATGTGTGTGTGTGTGTGTATAAATATATACATATATATGTATATATTTATATGTATACATATTTATAGACATTTGTATACACACACATATATAGACATGTATATATATATACATATATATATATATATATATATATATATATATATATATATATGTAAATATATATACATGTATGTAAATAAGCCTCGGCCCATCTCTAATTCTTCAGGACAGGTCAAGTCGAGCTGCCCAAGCCGTGACTTCCTAGATCTTCCCATAGGCCTCCTCCACCCAGGATAATCTTGTAATGAGAAAATCTGATGGGCAGGGTCACCCACAGGGAAACAAGCTAGGTGGCCATGCAGCCTGAGTTGGGGGTCCCGGATTATGCAAATAACAGGTCCCATGCCAGTTTCATGATGAAATTGTTGGTTGGAGAAAGTCATTGTGGAGCACTTGTACTACATGATCCGGTGTAGGGACTTTTTACAAAAGGCATCGAGGCATGTCTCCAAGGCACTGGATAGTGTTCAGTTTTCGCTTCCACAAAGCAAAACTGGCAGTATCAAGACCTTAAAGACAGTAATCTAGTCCTGCAAAGGTACCTGCACCTCCAAATACTCGTTGACAGTTCATGGTCCCTCCTGCCAGGCCAATCCGTCTACTAACTTCCTGGTCAGATAGCCCAGATACATGAACTGCATTACCAAGGTATGTAAAGCCCTCTGTGACTTCAACGTCCTCGTTGCAAGCACATATCGACTGAATAGGTTCTCCTAACAGGCCCCCAAACTCTGGATCTTGGTCTTAGTTCAGGAGACCTGCAAGTCCAGGGGCTTCGCCTCACTACTAAATGCATCAAGAGCCTTTACCAGAGATTCCAGAGACTCAGAATTCCAAAATCTTCGGCAAAGCCAAGGTCTGAGAACTTGATATTGCTCAGAGTTGCTCCACACCGTCTTGGAAAAGTAGCTCTGCCCATGCAAGGGTTGAAAAATGTTGGTGCAAGGACACAGCCTTGCCTCACTCTTGAGTTAACAGGGAAGAAGCTTGACAGACCCCCACCACACTTCACAGCACATTCAGTAGCAGTATATAGGCTTGCTATTAGTCCAATAAGCTGTGTCAGTATTCTTCTAAGTCTCATTAACTCCTACAACAATTCGCAATGCACCGAATGAAATGCCTTCTTAAGATCGATGTAAGCTGTGAGCAGCCCACAACCGAACTTACAACGAAGTTCTACAATGACTCAAAGTGCTAGGATATGGTCTATTGTGGACTTGTCAGGAGTGAATCCAGATTGCTCCATACTTTGGTGCCTCAGCAGGTCGTTGCGGTTCCGTTTCAGAAGAATGTGGGAGAAACCTTGCCAGGTATTCAGAGCAATGTCATGCCACGAAAGTTGCTACAGTCCCAACGATCCCCTTTCCCCGTCCCTTTCACACCCCTCAACAGGTCAGGTGGAATGGAACCAGACTGCCAGATGGCAGTCTTTGCATCCTTCGCATCTAGACTAACTGCTGGAGGGGTCTACCTGATACAATTGCTAAAAATACTCAGCCCAACATTCACGAACCTTAACATGATCTGAGATGATCCATCCA
>NC_091568.1:17907574-17913134 GCF_042767895.1 Penaeus vannamei
CTAATGATAATAATGATTAAGGTAATGATATTACTAATAATGATGTTGATGATCATTTATGATGAATGATTAAAAAAAGAACAGAAATATAATACTTAATAGTAATTATAATGACGAAAATGATAATTATTATCATTGTCATCAAGGTCATGATCATAGTCATTATTATTACACTTATAATTATAGCTATGATTATATTTGTAATCACAATGATTATGATTATCACTGTTTTCATTGCCATTGCCATTGTTATCATCATCATCATCATCATCATCATCATCATCATTCATCATCATTCATCATCATCATCATCATCATCATCATCATCATCATCATTGTTATCATCATCATCATTATTATCATCATTGTTATCATCATTGTTATCATCATCATCATTGTTATCATCATCATTATTGTTATCATCATCATTATTGTTATCATCATAATTGTTATCATCATCATTATTGTTATCATCATCATCATTGTTATTATTATAATTGTTATCATCATTATTATCATTATTATAATTATTATAATTATTATTATCATTATCATCATCTTTATCATCTTTATCATCATCTTTTATCATTATCATCATCATTATCATCATTGTCATTGTCATCATCATTATTATTATTATGAATATTGTTATTGTTATTGATATTATTGTTATTACTGTTATGAATTTATTATTACTATTATTATTATTATTATTATTATTATTATTATTATTATTATTATTATTATTATTATTATTATTATTATTATTATTATTATTATTATTATTATTATTGTTCTTATTATTATTAATATTAATATTGTTATTGTTATTGTTGTTATCATTATTGTTATTTTTGCTATTGTTTTTATTGTTATTGTTATTGTTATTATCATTATATTATGGTTATTATTATTTTTGTTAATATCATTATTATTGTTATTATTAATTTTGTTGTTATTTATTATGATTATTATTATTATGATTATTATTATGATTATTATTATGATTATTATTATTACGATTATTATTGCCATGATGATGGTGATGATGGTGATGGTTGTTATTATTATCATTATATGATAATGATATGTAACAAAGACACCTGAAGATTTTTCTGTTGTTTTTTGTTGACGTACTTTAATATGAATGCAGATTTTTTCTGCTATGGAAAAGTATAACATTACATTGATATAGTATTTATTATTTCATTATTATTAATAATGTTATGATAAGCTTCAATGTCCTTTTCACAAGTGGTTTTGTTAGTGTGATGGTATTGATATTTCTAGTGTGACTTTATTTGAGATTTGGCATGCAAAACAGACCCACATATTAGTAGGGGAAAAATGAAATTCTTAATTTGACTTCTGATATGCAAGTGATATTGAGGTTTTTAGTAAAATGAATTATGGGTTGTTGAAAATCAAATGGAAAAGATGAATGGTAGATATAGGGCATTGACAGCCATTAGCTATTAAGAGTGAATGAAAACAGGCAAATGATGATTGACCTTGCAACTATTTGAGCTTTGATGTCTATGGCAGCACATCTTGCTTCATTACAGAACAAGAATATGTTGATGGCCTTTTGATTGTCTGGTAAAAAGTAAATGGGTGAGACCACACAGGAATATGTGTTTGATACTGACTTTGGTCTTGGCACAATTTAGGCATTGGATAGATGCACTGATCGACTTTGTTGATGTCTGACAGTATTAATTGAAGAAAAAAAAAAAGTCACATTTTGTTAAACTATTGAAATATTTGCCAGATATATATGTGTTTTTCATTGTGCTGATATTTGAGTGATAAAAATGTTATCTGATATTGCTTTGTTTTGATTTTACTTGTATAATTACTTTATTGGTCTTAACCTACTCTATATATTCTCTTCCCACCCCAGGCCTGGCAACATCACATCCCCGACCCCATGGTGGAAAGAGAAAGAGCCCAGAGCTGCGACCACTCATGGAACCTTGTTCACAGTTCTGCTATCTGCATCTAGTTAGTCAAATTATGATTATTGTTTTTTAGTACTTTATGTAGATATTTATTATGCTGTATTTGATTGCCTTCGTATTGCACTTTCTCCTGCGGTATATATACAGAAAGGGTAGTGTAACATTGCCGGGTTGTCCATAGCTGAGTGCACTGATTGGCCGACAGCTGTATTCTTATATCCTGCATTGTGGCAATTCAGCGGTAACCCAGCCGGCTGACTCAGTGTAGGGGTAATTATGCAAAGTGAGGTTGTGCTGGTGCTGAGTGAGGTGAGGCAAGTATGCCGAGAGAGGCAGTGCCAGTGCTGAGGAGATTGTGGTGTCCACCACAATCTAATAGCTAGAGGGGAGTGTTAGTTTCAGTTAGCTGTAGTCCACTAAATACAGATATTCCATTTGTGTCACTAATAATGTAATGGTTACTGTATATCCCCTGTAATATATACTTGAATAGCATTTATTTTAAATAATCTGGAGTTAGTGCTCCACCTTAGTCTGCAATGTGGGAGGCTCACAATTTAACCCAGTTATGATTGATAGCATCTAATCATGTCATGGAAAATTGAATGTAAATGCCAGGTGACAAGCATTCCATGCCATTGCAGTCAGCCTGCTCTGAATTGTTTGTGCAAAACAACTTTTCACTGTTTGGCCGTCTCTGGCTACTGAAAAGTTTCAGCCACTCAGAACTAGGTATGGAGCCTCTTTTTAGCTTTCTTTCTTAGAACACTGTGTATGTCAAAGCCAAGAGCATATGACTGCACAGTCCCCAGCAGATGGCTAAGTATAGCATTGGGAAATTGTGTTGTGAATTGAGTAACCTGGGCAGGTGAGGGCCACAACAAATAATATAGAGGACATGATGTAGAGTGTCAAGTCTGACACAGTATGTGAGACTTAATTAGTTGCATAACATCATAATCAGCAGGCATGAATTTACTTCCATATTCTGCTGTATCCATCTGGCCATCATTCATTATTAGTCACCTATAGAGACAGAGACAAAGACACACGATTACCTACCTATGGCCTGTAAGATTCTTTTTGAATGGGTGAGCACCAGAAATATTCATAGAGGTATAAATATGAAGTTGTATGGGAATTTGAAAGTGGAAAAAGGCAAGTGGACTGAGACTGAAAAATATAGTGATTGAGCCTTTGGTCAGGTTATGTCAATTGTTTTATTCCTGGAATTTGAAGTGGTAGATTCAGCATCTCAGTATTAACTGCCCTCAGTTGGGGGCTGCTGGGGATAGGGAAAGCAGCTAGCATTACTTAAGTCAGATCGGTATTGGATGACTTTTAGGAGGTGCAGTCTGAATTTGCCTTTTGTGATGGAAACACAGAATGGATGATGCAGAATTGAAGAAGGAATTGGAAGGCTGCCAACTTGCATTGCTGTGCTTTAGGAGGATCTGCTTTACAATAAAACAACACAAGCAAAATGGCCATTGCAGGATATATGCATATTTTCTGTATCTTTGATTCTTAAAAGTATGCTAACTTTAACATTATGAATCTATCATAGAAGTATCATGGAAATTCTTAAATAATGTCAGATACCAATTGCTTTTTACATTGAACACCCAACAAAGAAATTAATAGCAATGGTGCTACAGCCCAGATGCCAAATGCAGAATCACAATACAACACAGCAGACACAGGAATTTTGAATCTGAATTCTAGTTTTCATTGTGACTTAACTGTATTTGGTGATGTTCCCTTCAAGATCTCTAAACTAGTTTCAAATAAATGTATAATGAAATTCCTTCTATTTGTATGTTTGGTTATCATGTTAATTAATAGTATTGTTTTTTTTTTTTTTTTACAAAAAATATCCATGTTAAATAAGGGAATATCATGCAGTGTTGCAAATATAGTTTTGTATATATGATGTCTCTCTATTTAGGTATTTTCATTATCTTAAAATCTAGCTTTTGATTATCGGTAACTATACAGCTTACCAAGTACAGTTTGTAATGCATGCACCTTTATTTGAATCAAGTGTAGAAAAAGATATAGATAGGAAGGAATATCTTCACAGTTCAAGAGAAGTATTTGACCAGTTGTAATTATATCTTTTTCATAAATACAATGTATGTCTGATGAAGATATAATTGAAACTTGTCAATTACATTTCTTACACTGTGAAGATATTCATTCTCATTCAAACCACTTTCTACATTTGTTGTAATGAACACTATTCAATATTCATATGAGACATTAATATTTAGGATTGAAAAGACATTATTATTAAACTGTTATAAACCCTACTTCTGCTCATTATTGTTGGTAAATTTATTAGCTCATTTGAGAATGGGACTAAGGTTTGAGTTATAAATGAACAAAGTTTAATAAGATTTAAGAAATCATATCGTAGTTACTTTGGGAAATTGAAAATTATATACATTCTTTGGCATTCAGAGCACTACAGGTTCTTAAGAAAACAAAACATACTTATGTATGTGAAAGTCAAGAACCCTGAATCGCTAGCAATTCTTTTTGTACTTCTTCCACAGCCTGATGCAAAAGAAAAGATGGTCAATGCAGCCTCACTCTCGTCAGATAAGCTAAGAGATGATAATGAATCCTCCAATGATGCCAAGCCAAGAAAGATCCGGAAACACGCTTCAGTAGACTCAGGAAATGAAGCGAGCTCTGAGGACAGCAACGACAGTATAAGGATGAGTGGGCGGAAGGGAGAGAAAACAAACTCAGGATGTGAGTGATCCCACTTTCAGAGACAGTGAGTGAGTGAGTGAGTGAGTGAGTGAGTGAGTGAGTGAGTGAGTGAGTGAGTGAGTGAGTGAGTGAGTGAGTGAGTGAGTGAGTGAGTGAATGAGGGAGGGAGGAAGGGAGAGAGGAAGGGAGTGAGTTAGTGAGTGAGTGAGTGAGTGAGTGATTGAGTGAGTGAGTGAGTGAGTGAGTGAGTGAGTCAATTAGGGAGGGAGTGTGAGTGAGGGAATGAGTGAGTAAGAGAGACAGGGAGACAGACAGACAGTGAGTGGGAGTGAGTGAGAGTGAGTGAGTGAGTGAGTGAGGGAGGGAGGGAGGGAGGGAGGGAGGCAGGGAGGGAGGGAGGGAGGGAGGGAGGGAGGGAGGGAAGGAGGGAGGGAAGGAGGGAAGGAGGGAGGAAGTGAGTGAGTCAATTAGGGAGGGAGTGTGAGTGAGGGAATGAGTGAGTAAGAGAGACAGGGAGACAGACAGACAGACAGACAGTGAGTGAGAGAGTGTGAGTGTGAGTGTGAGTGTGAGAGAGAGAGAGAGAGAGACAGACAGACAGACAGACAGACAGACAGACAGACAGAGACAGACAGGCAGACAGAGACAGACAGGCAGACAGAGACAGACTGGCAGACAGAGACAGACAGGCAGACAGAGACAGACAGGCAGACAGAGACAGAAAGGCAGACAGAGACAGAAAGGCAGACAGAGACAGAAAGGCAGACAGAGACAAAGGCAGACAGAGACAGACAGGCAGACAGAGACAGACAGGCAGACAGAGACAGACAGACAGACAGACAGACAGACAGACAGACAGACAGACAGACAGACAGACA
>NC_091568.1:17951134-17958634 GCF_042767895.1 Penaeus vannamei
TATGAGTACCTCTGACTGTAATGAAATGGTTTACTGGTTTGCATGGCAAGACAATGAAAACACATTTTGGCATTTAAAGACATTTTATTGATGTTGGCAATGTTTTTGAGCAGACAAACACCTCCTCATGGCTCCATCGGATGTAGCAGGCTGGGGCATCTACCTCAAAGACTCTGCACAAAAGAATGAGTTTATATCTGAATACTGTGGGGAAATAATATCTCAAGATGAGGCTGACCGCCGTGGCAAAGTTTACGACAAGTACATGTGCTCCTTCCTTTTTAATTTGAATAATGGTGAGTTAGGTCCTGGCAAAGTTAAGCCAAGTCTATAATAGTCATGAACTTGTTTCATATTTACCGCTATCTCTTTTTTGTTGAACTTTCGATCAGCTGATTTCTGCTGCTGTGTGAAGTGAAGTAATATGTTCAGCTTTTGTGAAGTTGCATCCAGGCTTGCCTATTGTCACTCTCTGGACTTCCAATGAGTAATTTTTTACTCTCATCCATTTTATGGAACTGTATGATAATCATTTATTTAAGTGTGTTTTTGTTTATGTGTGCATGAATGAGTGCAAGTGTGTGTGTGTGTCTGACTGTTAGTATGTCTGTATGTTCAATAAACATTAATATATTTAATTTTTTATACTCTTACTTATAAAGTAAGAAGTAGAAAAGAATATATTTATAATCTGTTTGTAGATGTGTGGATTATTTCTGATTTTCTCACTTGTAGATTTCGTGGTTGATGCAACAAGGAAGGGGAATAAGATCCGCTTTGCAAATCACTCCATTAATCCGAACTGTTATGCAAAAGTCATGATGGTTAATGGTGACCATCGCATTGGCATATTTGCAAAAAGACATATACAGTCTGGAGAGGAACTGTTCTTTGACTACAGGTGAGTTGTGGTTTACTCTGTTGTCTTTTTTTCTCAGCTTGAGGTAAATGCAAGTGAAATGTGGATATTTTTATGTTGCTTTTAGTTATTTGTTATTATGATTTGTGAGGGTGGATAGAATTATTATTTTTCATTTTTACAGACTTGTTTTTTTTTTTTTTTTTTTTTTCACCCAGTGATAGGGTTTAATGATCACAGTGAAATAACAAACAATCAGGAAAAGTTAAAAAGAGTTATTAAATGTTGAATACATAGTACAGGTACAAGTTTTTATTGTTCAAATGACCTCATTCAGTAAAGTTGTAATACAGGAATTAATTACGTTTAAGGGATTGTGAGAATTTGGTATTTTAAAATGACTTCTTTTTATTTTTTGTTTTTCATCTTCCAGATACGGACCAACAGAACAGCTAAAATTTGTCGGCATAGAAAGGGAAATGGAGTTCCTTTAATGATGGCCAATAATCTAAATCTTTACGTACCTAAGGTGAAAAAAGAAAATCACTGTTATTTAAGCCATATCACTGTTTTGTATGATTTTCTTTTTCCTTTCCTGTAAACATAGATGGGAAGGTATTAATATTGTGCTGCTATACTGTATATTTCTATTGCCTGTAGAGATCCAAGGAGAAACCTGTATGTAATCATGAAAAATTAGGCTTTTGGACTGTGATGGTATTTTGACTAATCTTTACTGATTTCCTCATTTTATATATTTATACATAAGCTTGCTGAGTTTTTTGACATTTTGTTGTTGAATGATAGTTGATGAATAGGAAAAAAAGTATATCAGTGGTTGTTAGAATTGATTATTATTTAGGAATCCATTAATGAAAAATGTGAATTGATGAGTCATTTCAAAAAGAAGTTAGAAGTGGAGAGTATTTAGAAAATAATTTGATTAAAAAGGGGAAGAAAATAAACAAGAGTTGTAAACATGTAGAGGAAAATTGGTAAGAGAATGATAAAAAAATTTAAAAGAAAAAAAAAGAAAGAAAACAAGAAAAAAACAAAAATAAGAAAATAAAATCCTTTACGCTGTACTAAATGATAGATTAAATCAAGTATATTCATTGTATTAAATGTGTCAATGTGTTTGGAAGTACTATTAGTATACTGTGCTTCTGGTACAAGTTATATCCTGTTTTGTAATCTGCAGGTTTTGATAAGAGAAAAAGGAAAATATGGAAGGTGGATTTAATTAATATTCTTTTTTTAATAGTACTATGAAGGACCTTGTTTCAAGGTCTAGATTTTGTCTTAGTTCTTTCAATGATATGCTGTTGTTATTTATATGTTATTGTTTTATTTATTTACTTTTTTAAAAAGAAATTTGGTAAAATTTACACTTCCTTTCAGTATACCTGTTAAGTATAACATGTATATTCTTTGCTACAGGATAAAGGTATTCTCTTATGAGTATGCTACTCACATCTCCTTTCATTATGTGTTGCTGTATGAAACTTTTTTTCTTTCTTTTTTCTTTTAAAACCTCCAGAATGTAAATATGTCTTTCTCTTCTGTAGCAATTTTTAAAAAGATATGTCATTTTTTTACTGGTACAGGAACCCTAATTTATTTTAGTTTCAGTCGATACTCTTTTTTTTCTACACTTTAGTTAGGATGTCAGTACATGAAATGCATATATTTACACAAGTAAGAGTGAGCTAGGTTGAATGTGGAGGCTAATGTGTACAAATTTTTTAAAAAGAAGCTCTTGTATTTTCTGATTTTACTCATGCATCCATACTTACATGTATGCATAGCTTTGTTAGGATGCATGTGTATATGCTGATATACATAATGTACAAATATGTGCACTATTAAGCACATGCTCATATACCTGTGTTTATTGTTTCTTAATATTTACATGTACATAGATTAAAAAAAGAAAAAAAATAAATTGACATTTTGTATGTACAACAATGAATTATGTTAAGAAAGAAATCAATTGTCACCTTGTGATAAGTTTGTCTTAATTTGTTTGAACTGTAAAGTTCCACAGGACCACATTTCTTTTCCTAAATTACAAAATTTGTTTAAAATAATTTGTTTCAGCCATGCAAATACAGCAAAAAATATTGTAATATTTACAGCTATGTATTAGTAATAGTTATGTGGTTGACCAGAAGACTGTGACTTATTAAATATTATTTATGATAAAAATGTTCTTACTGATTGAACTCTTACAGAAAAAAAAGATTGGCTAACCAAAATTAAAAGGGGGAAAAAATTAAGTATTGCTTACAGTAGTATTTTTTGTATAAAAATTGGCAGTATTCATTTATATATTTTTAATTTCTTATTTATTATTATTATTTTTTATTCCCTTACTTGTTTTAAAATAGCATTTTCAGATCAAGTAAATCCAAGGGCAGCATGTTCCCCCCACCCCCCACCCCCTAAAACTTTATATTTTTTCTTGTGTAGCATATGGGTCTCATCCTGTTAGGGCCTGGTATAGTAGACTGATAATGTAGACACTTTTATCATTAAGGAAGTGAGCTCCAGAGAAGATCAGGGTTAATATCTCTTGTATGATGAGTTTGTTACACATGTGAGCAGAGTATGTAATTCTTATGTGCATGATGATTAAAAGAGCAATAGAAAAATAGAACGTGTTTAAGGTTAATTTCTGCACTTATTTCTTTTCTACAACCCCCTCCCCCCCCAACCCCCCAGTGTGATGCCAGCTCACAAACAGACCCAAAAGGTTACCAAACTGTATCTATTTCTGCTGTAGCTCCCAGGTGGCTAATGACCATGCCTGTGGTAGCCTGTAGAAATTCCTTTTCAATAGTTTTTTGGTATTATCAACATGTTATAATATTAAAAAGTAATATCTACAAAATGTTTTTTTTCTTTTCTTTTTTCTTTTTTAATTTATTTTTTATTTATTTTTATTATTACCTAACAGATTTTGGAGAATGTGTCAAGTATCATCAAACAAACACACACACACGCACACGCACACGCACACGCACACAAACACACACACACACACACACACACACATACACACACACACACACATACACACACACACACATACACACACACACACAAACACACACATACACATACACACACACACACACACGCACCCCACACACACACACACACACACACACACACACACACACACACACACACACACACACACACACACACAAACATATACACACACACACACACACACACATATACACACACACACACACACACACACACAAGGAAACACTTCCTGGTAAAGGGAACCTTGATGTGCAATATTCAAAATTTTAGTCTATGAAAAAGGAGTAGAAAAATTTATATCAAGATTCAAAACAAACACGAAACGGCCACCAATGGTTCAGTGATAAATGCAAGAAAATGAGATAAAACAGGCAGCTCTTTTGGAAAAGAATCAAAGGACATAGATCTCAGGCAACGTATGAAAGATGTAAAGTAGGAAGAAATGAATATACCCAAACCATGAGGGAGGCAAAATTAGACTTTGAAAAGAATGTAATCAATAAATGTTCAAGTCAACCAAAGCTCTTCTTCAAGTAAAACTAAAAGCAGAGATCAAATTAGCACCATAAAAGACAACATTGTTTATGCTAAGGAGGAAGAAATGTGTAAAATCCTTAACCCACTGACGCTGGTATATTTTGAAGCTGAAAATAATATTTTCCGGGCAGCCACAAAAGTGGGGCTGGCCCGGAATCTGCCCGTATTCGGCGTGCTAGCTCTGATCCAACGTCACACTAGCAGGACACCCGGCAATGTTTATTTTTCCGGGTGTCTCATATATGGGACACCTGTCGTAAATTGGCTAATAAGAAATTTCAGTCACTGGTATGGACCCATATTTTGATAAGGCAAATACCTGTACAGATGTAAAGAACAAAGGTAATACCACCCTCAAAAGGAATGAAATAAAAGACCTCCTAAAAGGATTAGACAAGACCAAAGCAGAGGGACCAGATCTGATTTTTGACTGGGTTCTTTGGAAATGTGCCAAAGAACAAATGTACTCCTTTATTTTGTTAATATTCCAAAATACTGAGACAAGGAAAATTACCAAAAAGTTAAAAACTCATTACACCCATATATAAGAGCAGTGACAACCAATACCCACTAATTTATAAACCAGTTTCATTAACTAGTATATCCCCCCAATCCCTTGCCCATTGTTGTTGTGGGGGGTTTAGGAGACGCAGACTGAGACCCATTGCAGGGATCTCCCCTGCCTAGGGCCTCAGCCCTTTACTTAACTAATTTTACATGGTCTTTTCTCCCTCCAGCTATTTTGTTTCCGTCCCTTCTCCAACCCCTTCTACTATCTACTTCCCAAGGTTTAACCCATTGCCGATGGGTAGAAATGTTTGGCAAGTGGACGTATGGATGGGCTTGTTGGCAGGCATTGGCAGTTTCCCCTGTTTGCGCTTGGCTTGATCGGTAGTTTGTGAGCGACATTTAGTACCTAAAAGCTTTTATTTTGCTAAAATTTATAAAAATATTAAAATTTTGAAGGTTTACCTTTATTTTAGGTGCCTTTGCCTAAAATCTTTACCATATAAATGAAGCCGCTACTATCGAAGAAACACAACCTCCGTTCGACGAGCCAGTGGCGCGGGAATGGGCATGACATGATGCCCTCCGGTGTTTGGTCCACAACAGCCATGGCATTTACGTACGTGCCATCCGACGGCAACGTGTTAAGAGCCATGCTGAAAGGATGAAAGGACTTTGTGCCAGTCCTGAATGGTCTGAGGGAACCATGGGCACAGTATTCCCCTGTTTTGTTGTTTAGCCCTTACCCCTCAAGAGGACCCTGAGGGGTGGACTGTTTATTTCCACAACATAGCCAAGGCTCCCCATGGCCAATAAGGAAAAAATAATACCCATATTAAAGGCATTAAGGCTTACCCCTTCATCAAATAGCCCCACCAATTCAAATTCTCCCAGCTCACTGACCCCAGGCTCTCCTTTGACCACGACTATACACTACAACTTCTACCTACTCAATACCTACTAGTGCACTATCCACCCAAGTTGAGACTCCTACTTTCCCAACTTCATCAGTTCTACCCCCACAGCCTTCTTCACCAATCACGTCTTCTTCCCTTATTACTACCTTACAGCCTTATTCTCCATCTCCATAATACTACCCCCTCAACAATACTCCCTCTCCCACACGGGACGTGTGGAAGAGGGAGTACCTTCTACCACCCATAACTCTACCAATATCTTGAATACTCTGTTTAGCCCAGCCAAATGGGACCAATTTTTTGTGATCCCCCTACAGCTCCTTACTCAGAAAACACTCTTCTCTTTCAACAATGTCTCCAAATGCAAGTGGGTAGAATCCCTTTCTGTACCTGACCCGATTTTTCCTGTCTCATTACAGTTACATCTGAAACTAAAGCTATAGCATCAAATCAAACTGATTTCTCTGGCAACCCCATTCCTGCAGAACCTCATCCAACTCTTTATACTTGTAATGGAACACTTGTACCAGTATAACTGATCAAACTGCCCTGCACAAACACGTACATGTAACTGCAGCGGCCCCCATAATGTTTTATAGAGGCTGACCTACTTACAAGTTTGAGTCTGAGGTAGCAACTATCAGATACAAAAATAGTCTCACTCTGCATGAAGCCAGACAGGAAGCACGCCGACAAGGTTTCTCTCATACTCCATACTCTAGTAATGTCATTCACTCTGCCCCTCCCCCTCCCCCTCAAACCCAGAAAATTCTACACCCTCCCCTTTACCTACTTACTTCCCTACTTCTACTTCTACCTTACCTAGTCAAATTCTTTTGCCACGCTAAATCCAGACACTCCAATCTCAACTACATCCCCAACACTGTCCCCTGTTCCCTCCTACACTACTCGCAGCAGACTAAACATTCCACCCCTTCTTCTCCTACCACACAATCACCTCTACTACCTTTATTCCTCAGACACCAGTCACCTCTTCCCCTCCTCATAAGAAAACCTTTGTCTCACAAGACTCCAACCAACTCCACTAGAGAAACCATGGAAAATATTCAAAGCTATATGCTTGAGATAGATTTCCACAATTCATGCTCCCTCCACACTCGAAGTGACTGCCGATATCTATCCTCCTCCTATTCCCTCCCAGCACAACCTATCGCCCTCAACTCCATCTAATACTGATATCCATCCTCCTCCCACTCATATTTCCCCTACTTCCCTTGCTCCTAATGCCACCCAACACAACCTATCCCCCTCAACTCCGTCTACTTCTGATATCCATCCTGCTCCTGCTCATATTCCCCTACACGCCTTCCTCCTACTCCCTCCCAACACAACCCATCCCCCTCAACTCCAACTCCTACCGATATCCATCCTCCCAACACCCATACTTCTACTCATATTCCCCCAACAACACTCCCTCCTACTCCCTCCCAACACAACCCATCCCCCTCAACTCCAACTCCACGTACATTCTCTCTCCCTCCATCCCCTCTATTATTTCCACTCCCTCCTGGATACACACTTTATATAATTCCCTTACCTAGACCCACCATACCCTATTCACACATCAACTCCTTTACCCATCTTTAACCTTTCAAGACTACT
>NC_091568.1:17963634-17971134 GCF_042767895.1 Penaeus vannamei
AACATATTCAAAATATATGGATACATCAAAGGTCATAAAGCATTGTGACAAAGTATTGTGGTGAAAAAGTTAAAGGTTCCGTTCCAGTAGGCTGTTCATAAGTACGTTTATTCATATGTCCGTAGTAGGGCGTACGGTATGTTTTCAGCAGCTTGCTCTTCTGATGACAATCCTCCATCCAAATGCTCAGAAGTTTTTCAAGTTCTTCTATCACTTTTCCACGTTTCTTACTAATAATTGTAGACTTTATAGTGACTGAACTTTTTACATGTTCCATGATCTTATCCTTGTTCTTGAGTATTGTACGAATGGTAGAACGATTCATCTGGTACGAATGAGCAACATCCGCCGTCAGCTCACCGCGCTCCACTCTTATCATGATATCCACTTTTGTTTCCATTGTGATGGCCTGGCATTTCTTAGCACTACCAGCTGCATCACCACTGCTTTTGCGCTTAACACCCAACATGTTTGAATGCTTAATAAGGGCAAAGACTTCGCAAAACAATCACAAAGTTTTCTGAAGAGCACACAGCATACATTTGAATGAGACTGTGTGGGTACAGTGAAAGAGCTATTGTTTATGATGCGTGCTACTCTCACTCGCTTCTGTCAACTTTGTTTTATGTAGCGAAGTTCGTAACTTGGGTGTTTGCAAATAGGGGACCACCTATAATAAGGACAAAATATGTTAGATATAAAAGGCTGTACAGTAGTGAAAAGGGTAAAGAGGAAGAGCAAATAGAGTATGAAGGCAGTTCAGGACTGACACAAAGCCAGTCTTTCATCCTCTCACACTTTGGGATGTGGACAAAAGGGGATGAAGAAGAGACAGAAAAAAAAGAGGGAGAAAAAAAGACCATGCAATATTAGTTGCGGCAAGGGCTAAGATCCAAGGTAGGGGTAATCCTTTACCTTGGACCTAAGTCTTTGTCTCCTAAGCCCCCCCCACGACAACTATGAGCAAGGGATTCGAGGGATACATAATAAAAGCAATAATCAAAACTTCAGATTACTCACAATTAAGAAAAAGAGGCCTACATTCACAACTGCACAAAAAGTGTTAACAGAAATAAATGGCAAAACTTGTGTACCTAAAGTATAAAAAATGGCCAATTAAAAGGTTAAAAATAAAAGTTATTTACACTAATACTAAGTAAATGACCACTCCCCCAGTCCCTTGATCATTGTTGTTGTGGGGGGTGTGTGTGCTTAGGAGATGGAGACTGATACCCAAGTTAGGGGATCCCCCCTACCTTGGACCTCAGCCCTTACCTCAACCAATTTTGTAAGGTCTTTTTTTCTAACCCTTTTCTTTTCCTTCTTTTCTTCTCCCCTTCTTCTCTCCACATCCTAAAGTGTGAGTCATGCTGAAAGGATGAGACTGGCTCTGTCAGTCCTGTACAGCCTTCATAATCCCTTTGCTATTCCCTCTTTACCCTTTTCACTACCATACTAACATACAGTGCTCTACAACCTTTGACATCTTATATATTTTGTCCTAGCTATTAGCTAATTTTAACCATTTTTGCCACAATATTGCATCATAGTTCTGTAGGACCTTTCCTTACCTAGGGGCATCACCCTCAAGCCTCAACATATCACTATATTTCCAATATGCCACTAATGACCTTAGATGTTGAAATTTTTCAATAAATAATAATGAGTAAATTAATTAATAGACTAATGATGTATATAATAACCTCCTGATTCTGAAGAGCAGTGAAACATTATCTACTAAACCTGATCTATAAAATATGGTTGTTATTTGTACAACTCAATATATTACACTATATTTGGAGGAATATACTTCCCAAAAAAAGAGTAAATAATAAAGTCAAAGAAAAAAGTGAAAAACTAGGAAAACAGTAAGAGAAAGCGAAATATATCCTTCATTCTCTGCTTTTATACTAAAGGAAGTAATTAGATTTTGCAAACCGTCACTAGAAAAATTAGCATTGTATCAAGTACGCATTATGCATAAATAGTTTGTCATATGATGGCCATAATACCAAGTAGTATGCCAAAAATGGTGAGCATAAATATCAGTTGCATAGGATGAGATTTGCAGATCAAAATTTTCACGAAAATACTAAGCTGATGAAAGTTGAACATTATGGTTTTCAAGTTATTATAAATGAACCAACTAATGATATAAGGCCCCATTCATCCCATGCCCATTGTTGTCATGGAGGGGCTTAGGAGATGAGGACTGAGACCCAATGTGGGGGATCACCCCTGCCTTGGGCCTTAGCCTTCGCCCTAACTAATTTTGCATGGTCTTTTTTTCTCCAATTTTCTTTTCTTTCTCTTCTTTATCTCCTTCTGTCCACATCCTAAAGTGTGAAAGCCATGCTGAAAGGATGAAAGGCTGGCTTAGTGTTAGTCTTGAATGGCCTTTGTACTCTGCTATTCCCTCTTTACCCTTTTGACTAACATACTAACTCTACAACCTTTGACATCTAACATATTTGTCCTAATTGTTGACTAATTTTGAACCTTTTTGCCACAATACTTTGTCATGATGCTGTATGACCTTTCCTTAACTGGGGGCTTCACCCCCAAGCCTTGTCCTATCGCTATATTTTGTATACGCCACTAATGACCATAGATGTTGATGTGGCAGAAAAAAAAAAAAAAAAAAAAAAAAAATGGTGTGGGGCATTTACATAAATGCCCATTCCACTGTTATTTAACTTTATTAATTTTGTTTACACAAAGCTGGCTCCATAAGTGACTAGTCACCAAGGAACTTCTCTGATCTCTTTTATGATTTTTGGAAACATTTTTGTTATATTTTTCCCTAATTTAAGAAAAAGTTTGAGCACATTCCTGTGGATAATATAGTACACTGAGTGGATTGAACTAAGTCGGTAACTGTTCAAAAATGCTTAATTCATCATCCAAAGAAGTAAGTAAGAGTTGCTATATGCTTTCCCAGTTGGATGGCCCTAGGGGAAAACAATATCATGTACCTGTTATAAAAGCTAAAGCATTCACACAGCACTACAGAAAATATCTTTATGAGTATAAAATGTTGCAGATTTATATCACCATCCTGCTCCCTGTACCTGTCTCTTTTTAGGTAATGATATAATTTGTCTATAAAATATATACAGTATACACCTAAAATATGCAGTACATTCACATCAACTATATTTGTATATTGAGGCCAAGATTGTTGACTCGTTTTCTTCTGCTGACCATCTGAGCAAGGGAATAGTCAGAGATAACCCAAATTCCTCGAACAAAGAGCTTACAAAGGTACTGTTCTGTTACATCACGACAATCCTTTACATTGAGCACGCGCAGATTACGACAGTATTCGACCACCTGAAATGGAAAAAAATCTTGAAAACTCTAAAGAAAATGAGGAGAAAAAAAAAAAAAAAAAAAAAAAAAAAAAACATCTCTCTCTCTCTCTCTCTCTCTCTCTCCCTACTTACATTCCCAATAAGAGAAATCTAAATCAATTTTTTTAACCATATTAAAAATAAAACTTACAGAAGAGTATAAATACATCTAACAAAACCACCCTGCTGTTGCAATTTCAATCTATTTCAATATGTCCTACTTAAAAAAAAAAAAGATAAGGAGTCATACATTCCAGATGAATAAACAATGATGATATCTAAAAGCAACAAGGATTCTCTACATAAAGACAACAACTTTCTGGTCAGTACAAACAATGCATTAACTGCTTTGCTACTATGTTTTTCTGTGAGATATGCTGTAAGTTGTAGCACATTTAGGTACCTTTGGAACTACAAGGAGGAATATTTCTGTGAGAAACTGAATTTTTATAGAACCTCAATACTTATACATACAAGTACTTCCCCTTACCAAATATCTTGGATCATTATATATAATACTAAACTTTGGCCGCAACAGTCTCCTAACTAATGGCTTTGTGGGAAGAGTAGGTATAACAAGAGAATGCTACCTTTTCTGAGGATATCACAAGTCATATATAAAAGATAATATAAAAGAATAAATTACTTGATTAACTGTGCTGGATTTCTGGTCCTTATATTGTTTAAAATTAATGACATGCAATTATTATTGAAATCCAATCAGGCAAGTAAACAAAAAACCTGTACACTTATACAAAGGCAAACAACACTGAAGGAACTAACACATTTAAAAGTGCTACTTGTGCATCTTACCCTATTTATTCCTTCATCAGTTACCCTCCAACATCCTGCTATGTTGAGAGAGTTCAAAGCAGGACATGCATGTGCCAGGAAGCAAAGAGTCTCATCTGTCAGAGGCTCTACACGAGCCAAGTGTAGCTCGTGGAGGTCTGTGAACTTGGTAAAGAACTTCTGGAAGACCTGGTCATCTACATCCCAGCAACCTGATGCATTAAAGCACTGCAGGCTAGACTGTTTGGCAAAGTATGAAAATAAGAATTATCAGGTAACTTCATTTCTTGATCATTGCAACATGTTAAGCATGAAATCTGTGGCAAAAATACTTATGCATGAAATCTGTAGCGAAAAAACTATCATGATTATACAAAGCAATCTAGTACTGTCCATCAACAGAGACTCTAAATCTTGCACATTACCTGATGAAACACTATTACTTCCCAGCCGCCTCGAGTCAACCATGGACAGTTGGCAAGGAGTAAAGTATGAAGTTTCTTGCAGTTCACAATAAGTACCTGTATCAGCAAAAATTAAACAAAGAGCTTGAAAAGTCTGATTAATGTCATCTAAATATTTGCTTACTTCTGCATTATGATGGAGGGGTGCTGAAGTAAAAGTAAAAGAAAAGAAAGAAAAAAAAGTGGATGAGGAGGAAGAGGGATGGAAGAATGAAAGAAAAATGGAAAGAAAAGAAGAGGCAAAGAAAGAAAAAGAAAGAAGACAATGAATAAAAATGAGTGAACTTTAAAAAAATTACTAATGCTAAGTAAAAGCAACATAATGCAAAGGATTGAAATACATTTGGATAAGGTCAAAGATAAAAGATGCAAAGATAAAGAAAGAGAGAAAAAAAAGAATTCATTAAAAAATTATGAAATACAGGAAATGTTCTTTAATGACACACACCTGTAAGGCCGCCCCAGAAAGGGAACTGCAACCACTCAGATTAACATATCTGAGACGAGGGTTTTTTCTGAATATCTTCATAAGTGAAGTGTCATTTACCCACGAGCACTGGGCCATGGATAACCATTGCAGGTTTGCACAGTCCTTGGTCATCTGTGGGAAATTAAAAATTGTTTCAGCCGAGTTCTTTAATGGATGTCTAAATGATGTTGACGGCTTACAATATTCCTTTGACCTAATGTTACTGGCAATGACAAGCAAATTCTTGCCATGTTTATTTTAAATGTAGTTTATCAATTGTCGTTACATATAGATGGCTCCAGCTATCTAACCTGTTTACCCTTTATCCTTTTGGAAATATTCTCATATTTTCTCATATTGCCTAAGTATCAAGTTACAAATCTTCTTATGCTGTAATGTGTATCAAATCATATATGAGAAATATAAGAGAAATGTCTTTATTCTTGACTCTTCTTACTTTCTTCCAGATTTGATTAAAGAAAGAAAGAAAAACACACACACACACACACATATATATATAAACCTTGTTGTAATATACCTTCTGGAAAACTTCATCTGTCATTTTTGATGTAGTCAGATCAAGTTTCTCACAAGCCTGCATGTAGGTACAGTACAAGGCTTCAAACTGTTTGCAGACTCCACGAAACCGCCATAAGTCTGCTGCGGACAAGTGGGGAAATATGTAGCAGTATATTACATCTTCCCACGGCAGGTCTGTCAATTGCAATGGCCCCATGGTGTTGGTCAATCAGCTGGAAAATATGCCACCATGTACAAAATTAAAACCCATAACTATGATCTTGTGAAATATCCATATATTGTATACACTGGCTGTTTTCATGATGCTCTTCTGAAGAATTCTGATATGAATGAAAAAGCCCATTTACTTACCTTGATTCCACTACCAATATCGGCAATCAATGCTGAACTAATGCTGTTCCTTCAAGATGTTTGACAAATTGCTTCTCTGGGGCTTCTGGATGTTATGCAAATTACTTTTCATATCCTTCAATGTACAGCTTGGTGCTTCTATTCTAATTTCATGTATCACACAAACTTTCTAGAACTTGAATAATTCTGAAAAAAAAGGTTTTCATGAAAAAAGCATGAATCTAATTTTAAAAGTTTTACTAATCACAAAAATGAAAAATAATAACCATGTCTGTATCTGAATGATAAAGCTAAAATGAAGTAATGCAGCAATTAAAAAGTTAAAACTATTATAGTAAGGTTAAATATTCACAAGTCACTCAAAAAAAAAGAGAAAAAAAAGAAAGCAAGAAAAAAATTATATATATATATATATATATATATATATATATATATATATATATATGTAATATATATACACACATACACATAAACACACACACACACATATATATCTATCTCTCTCTCTCTCTATATATATGTATAAATAAATAAATCTATCTATCTATCTATCTATCTATCTATCTATCTATCTATCTATCTATCTATCTATCTATCTATCTATCTATCTATCTATCTATCTATCTATCTATCTATCTATCTATCTATCTATCTATCTATCTATCTATCTATCTATCTATATACATATATATATATACATATATATATATGTATATATATATACATATATACATATATACGTATATATATACGTATATATATACGTATATATATATATATATATTTCTATGTATATATATATATATATATATATATATATATATATATATATATATATATATATATATATATATATATATATATATATATATATATATATATACGTATATGTATATATATATATATATATATATATATATGTAAAAATACATATATGTATATATATATATAAATATATATATACGTATATGTGTGTGTGTGTATATATATATATATATATATATATATATATATATATATATATATATATATATATATATATATATATATATATATATATATGAAGCTTGTGGGGCAAAGCCCTAGGGAACCCCACAGGTGCATGAAGGGTCCTGCAGCCTGCCGCCTTTTATGTGGGACAGCGTCGGCGGGGGTAGCAGAGGTGGCGTCCACCCGGAGCGACTACCCAAGGGTTAACCTCAGGCGGGAAGTCAGGGTGGGGGCTTGGAACGTCCGCTCTTTTCGTCAGGATGATCGGTTACCCCTGCTATCGAGGGAACTGGAGAGGCTGAGAGTAGGGGTGGCTGCTCTCTTGGAGGTAAGAAGTCCTGGCAGCGGCACGACCAGTGTAGGTGGCTACACTTATTACTGGTCAGGCCGCAGCAATGGTCACCATCTCCAGGGAGTAGCCATAGCTGTCTCCGGTAGGCTCCAGCCCTCCGTGGTAGAGGTCACTCCAGTCGATGAGCATATAATGGTAATGAGACTGAAGCTGTCTTTGGGCTTCATGTCTCTTATTGCTGTGTAAGCT
>NC_091568.1:18012015-18014515 GCF_042767895.1 Penaeus vannamei
TCAACATCATTTTTTATCTACCCAGAAAATCATACTGTATTAAGTGTTTGTATTGTTATTCTTATATGCACAGTAAGTCTTCACAGTCTATACTCAAACCTTTATTCTGTTCATGTTTTCTGTCTATACTCAAACTTGAATATTGCTCAGGGTGAAATTTAGGACCATATAACTACAAATCATCTAAAAGTATTATAATTTTACAGAGGATGATATAAAATGCATTGCATTCTGTTTAAGGCCTAGGATGATGTAAAACATTAAAATGCAACCTATTCATATTTCTTTACTTTGTTACAAGAGAAAAGCCTGCTGTCACTAGTAAATGACTATCATCTGCATGACTAATCTGATGACCATTTTACTTACCCTTTGCATAATCATAATTATAGTTTAAATAGTTTCATAAAGATATGTGACAAACTGAAACTTCCACAAACTGTATTTTACTATTATGGTCTGTGCTTCGTCTTATTTGTTTGTTTCTTTATATTTGCAGAAACAGTAAATTAAATAACAGTGTGGATATATGAATAGCATCTTAAATTTTGCTATGGAACTTCATAGCTATGGAAGAGGGGCATGATATGAGTTAAGATAACTAAAGTGTAAAACAATCAAATATACATCTGCATATCTATTGTGTGTCCACCATGTGCACAAGTGTGTATATGTGTACTTGTTCATGAGTTGTGTGTGCACATGTATATGCATGGGCATATGAATGTGCATGGGTGTGCAATTCACATACACTTTCAACATGGGATTGAATATATGATTTTAAAATGCTAAAATACAGGTAAGTCTCACTCTCACTTATTCTCTCCTTTGACTTTCACTCTCACCATCACCCTCACTCTCCAAATCACCCTCAATCTCACTTTCATTCTTACTCTTACTCTCATGCTCACTCTTACTCTCATTCTAACTCCCATTCTTACCCTCTCTCTCATTCCAAATTATTTTAGTCCATCATCACATGTTGGCAAAGTGACTCCCAAGGTGCTTGTCATCAACCCCGTGTCATGAATTGAATATCCAACCAGTTAATGGGCAGGCAAGATTTACCAGGAGTCAGACATAGAAGCCAGACATGCACAGAAAAGGTAGCAATTTTCCATTAGTTACTGATAAGCATAGAAAGAGAATCTTAAAATATGGGAAAAAATAATAATGATAATGATGACACTTAAAACAGTAACTGAAATAATAGTAAGTGATGATGATACCAATAATAAAGATAATGATAATAACAATAATAATAAAAAGTAAATATATATTGATAAAAATAATAATAATCATAGCAATAATAATAATAATGACACTGTATTAATAAAGATAATAAAATAAATAAATAATTAACCAAGCCATCCTTAGTCCATCAGAAGCTGTCCCCAGCTGAGGCCCCCAAGTTACACAATGATTCCAGAAGTGTATGGGAAAAAAGAGGATGATGACCAGTAGTTTCATGTAATGCTGAAGGATACAGAAGAGAATGACAGATGGAAGTGGAGGAAGAGAAGATGGACGAGGTGGGTTGGAAGGAGAGGGGGGAATGTGCCCCATAACCATGAAACGGAAGAGCTAGCAAGTTCGCCGCAAGACGCTTGGGGAAGTCTGGCTTTCCCTTACCTGGGGCGTCTGTACTTCCCTTGGTAGCTGTAGGGAAGATTACATTGTCAGACTACTGTTTCTCAACCCACATGTCAGGGCAGATTACAAAGTCAGACGCGCGCTGCTCTCAACTGCTCAAGGAGTCTTGCATTCAACCACCATTTCTGTTTGGGCTGTCCAAGAGTCCCACAGCTGTATAGCCATTTGCCCAATGATTTTCTTGCACTGTTTTTATCAGCTTTTTTTTCTCTCTCTTTTTTTTCTTGGTCATAATTTTGTTCTAATTACAGCTTTTAAATCTACCAAAAAGGGACAAACAAAACAAAATAAAAAATAGAGATGATGTACAAATAGGTTCCAATGTGTCCTACAAAACTAAATGGAAAATAAAATGAATAGGAAACAGAAATTCAGTTACTCCTGGAAAGCCCATACACTACTCATCCATGGCACTTTCCAACCTCTTCTCACAAAAAAAAAAAAAAAAAAAAAAAAAAAAAAAAAAAAAAATCACCAGTAATAGCCCTACTTAAGCATCTTTGCACACAAGAATATAAGTCATAAATGCTTATTTGTGTTATATATATACACGCTTTAAACTGGAAAATTAATTAACAAAAAAATATTACATTACAGTAAAAGTCACATCCAGTAACTTTCATATACAATCATTCGCTATTCATATGTCCTTCCATATCGCAACATTTGATAATTCTGGTTTGAAAAAATATTTAAAAAACAAGCAAACGAATACATATCAAAACTGAATTCTTATTCTTAAACTAATCCAGTCATCATCATTAAAAACCAAGTCAATATATTATTGCAGTTCAAACTCAGAATTATCAATAACATTTCATCTGAAGAATTTTAATTACTTTAAATG
>NC_091568.1:18019515-18024515 GCF_042767895.1 Penaeus vannamei
TCACGGAGTTTGGAGGCTGTTTAGCATCAGGGTGAGGAAATACAAACTATTGAAATTAAAAACTCTTATTATTTTCCTTTTAACCAACACACACTAATATTAAAGTACTAATATCTATCATTATAAAAAAATCCATGCTTAAACTTAACCCATCAGCGACGGGTAAAAATTTTGTCAATTTTACGTATGCACCGGCTTGTTGGCGCGCACTGGCAGTTTCCCCTGTTTGCGCCTGGCTCGATCAGTAGTTTGCGAGCAACATATAGCACCTAAGTTTTTATTTTGCTATAATCTATAAAAATATTAAAATTTTGAAGGTTTACCTTCACTTTAGGTGCCATTGCCTAAAATCTCTACCGTATAAATGAAGCCGCTACTAGTGGAGAAAAACAACCTCCTTCCGACGAGCCAGTAGCGCGGGAATGGGCATGGCATGATGCCCCCGGCGTTTGGTCCACAACAGCCATGGCATGTACGTACGTGACACCCGGCGCCAATGGGTTAACTTTTAACTTTAAACTTAAAGTTTAACTTCACTATACGTCTGAAGGGGCTGCATAAAAACAAACATGGAAAATAACACTGGATGACATACCCCTCATTTGTCATACAGCGACATCTGATAAATCAGAATAAGACAAAATTGTGAATACCAGATTTTGATTCTTCCATATGTAAAAACAGCATCATTTGGAGGTAAGCACTATAAAAAAAATATGTATATCTTAATGTTTCCTATACATTAATAATGTAAATGAAAACTGAATTTGTCTTGCCTTTCATTTCCCAGGAGGGATAATCAGAAAATCACAGAAAATAGACACTGCAGGAAAAAATTATTCCTTTGATTAAGCCCTTATTTCTGCACATATCCAATATAGGACATAAATATGTGTAGACATTTATAGAAATAAATTATTAGATAGTCTTTATACAACACTGCTCTTTTGAACTTAAAACATGTATCCATCTCTCCTTTAGTTTAACAACTGTGAGAAGTATAAATGTCAACGAAAATGTAAACTCTGTCAGCACCATACCTTGGCTGTTAATTGCGCTGCTCTTTACTTTTTATTTTTTTTTGTTATTTTCTTTTTTTCTTCTTTCAATTGCTCATGTGTTACCACTCGATATCTTTGTATATTTTCGATTTTGCATTATGGATAATGAAACTTACGCTTTACTAATTCTAATAACTCCAGCACATGCATAATAGTGTTGCTGTATCGCGAAACCTAAAAAATCTAACTGGCTTGCCTCGCTATTCCATAACACTTTATTGATTTTTCATATTAGTGTGAAGGGTAATGATACTATGCTTTCTGACTGTATGTGCTACTCCAGTGGCACTGGGTTAAGAAAATGATTATAAAGATCTCAACACCAAACTCTCTTTTCCAACCTACTAAAAACTGACCTCACCACTTTCCTTCTATGTCATGGACAAATAGAAACAGCCATTCCACACATAGTTAACTGCCTTTCTTTTCTCTTTTTTTTCCATTTGTTAATTCAAAAAAAAGAAACAAAGGCATGGATCCTATACATCAGTGGTTCCCACACTTGTTTCCATAATGCACTCTTCTAACCTTCTAGGAACCCCTCCCTACTGTTTTTTTTTATGCACATAAATTATATTATACTGTTTGGTTATTTTGACAATAATCTTATCTATGTTTATGATCAGATACATATTTCCCTGGTGAACTTGGGTGAAAAGAAATAAATCATAAGTAATACCATTATGTCAAATTTAAATGTATTTATTTTTCAATTTTTTTCAAACTTTAGTAGACCGACTCATGACCCCCCATCCTCAGTTTCGGATTTAAATAATACAGCCAATTTTCTTTTCCTGCTTCTTGATCAGTTCCTGGAACCAGGGACTGACATCATCTTGCATGCAAAAAATATAATCACTAATCCACGATAATCATTAGGACATTGCCTTATAAAATATCAAATAAATAAATAAATAAAATAAAATAAAATAAAATAAAATAAATTAATCATCAGTAAGAAGCAAAACTCAAACATCCAACACTATAGCAAACCTCTATTACCCTGACTACATGAAACTCTAGTGTTTTACTGTCTAATCATACTTTTCTCTGAGTTCCTCTGGTGAGCCCTTGTCTGGAAACAGTGCTGAAATGGCTTGGAAGATGGCGAAGCACGGGAAGTCCCTCTTCCCTACAGAACTCGAACTGTCCGTTCCATCCTCCTATAAAGAAATAAAGACAAGGAAGAGACACATTCATTATTTTTCTATTGTGCTTCTATAGGAGAAAAAAATATTAAAAATTCACCTTTGGTTTCCTCTTCACATCTTAGGAGACACAAGGTATGGGAAATTCTCTTTTCATATACCTTTAACTTCTCAGTGAAGGGTACAGCTTTAGCCATCACGACATAATCATGTCTTATCTGTATGTGTCATAACTCTCCAGCTTGCTGTGTGGGCAGACTGGTTGTACAGAGCACAATGCCCGCCAAAAAGACTAGACTGTTGTGTAATAATTACGTCCAAAAATTCTTGCCCCACCATGATAGGTTTAAAATTACTATCTTTCAGAGAAACTAGACAGGGGACTAATCAACCTGAGATTTATTTTGACAAATACATATCATCCAGGAAAATCACAATGGAGGAAATAATTCCTCTTAACAATTAATATCCTCTTGGGCAGAAACAAGAAAACAAGAAAGATATTTAGTACTTTATCTCCACATTAAAAAGCCATCTCGTGTATGATTGACGATCTGTTATAGATATATTGCCAGTGTCTAAAAGGGAAGAAAAATCTACACCAACAGTAGTCTACAGCAGAAAAAAAGCTGGATATGCTCAGTATGAAATACTTTTTCCATGGAGAAAGGCATTAAAATGCATATTACAAAATACACTAAATAATGTAGATTTTTAGTAGCAAAGATAATTTAAAATAAAATTAGGCACCATAACACTTAAAAATCTTTCATCTTTATCTCATGCTCTCTCTCATATTTACATTACCATAAAAAGGTAAGCATGCTTCTCCTTACCTCTTTCTGTGCATCAAGATCTTCCTCTTCTTCCTGATCTTCCTCTTCCTCCTCCTCCTCTTCTTCTTCTTCCTCATCTTCTTCATCATCATCTTTTTCCTTTGTTTTGTTCTCTTTCCTGATGCTAGATCTTCGTTCCGGCTTTTCTTTCTTCTCTTCTTTCTTCTACAAGGAGAAGTAACAAACATTTCAAAATCTTTTAAGAATCCACAATCACCAACACATATAACCTACGGATGTTGGGATGGCAAAAATACATGCTATGTCCATTATGCTATTTGTTTATTAATGTCTTTACACATACATGGCTCCATCAATGTTTAAACCCTATGACCCAGATGATGTTACCATTATGTCATGAAAAGATGTGGTTTGAGGGGCAGGTGACATGAACATACTGTCCTGGGTAAATCTGGCTGTGGGCCAGGGTGACACAATCTTGTCACTGTGAGCATTTCCGCTGAAAGCCAGAGTGACGTGAAAGACTTGTCATGAGTGCACACACCTCTTGAAGGGGGAATAGACTCACCTGGCACTTAGAAAGGGGTTTTCGCATTATTCCCATCAATAAATGAATGTGGAATGTGGCATCCATGAGCCAAGACTGGAAGAGTGCCAGCTCCAGGGAGGACAACATTTCCATGCTCAGCATCCTATTCCTGGCCGCCTTAACCAGTGGCGCAATTAGTTTGTAAAAATTTGAATATTATGTAAAAAAAATTTAAATGACAAAATTTTAAAATGATACAAATAAAAAAATGTTATTTATTGTTATCATTCTTGCACTGAGTTATGGATTACCTGGAGAGTTTATATGGAGTCTGTGCAAGGAAAAGTCTGTTTCCATTTGGATAGAGCAAATCAAATGACAAATATTGATTGTGGAAAATGGCAAAAAGACTAAAAATACTTATGCATAAAAGAAAATAACATTGCAAACAGGAGGCATGAAGTCTTGTCACCACATACAAGTGTTTGTGTGCACCCACCTACAAACCGTACACCCATAAGGGCAGCCACTCACATAAGCCTAATGCCCATATTTTGGGCCATGTAAATGCCATGAAGTAACCAGATCCAAGGGGTTAATTGCTAGTCTGTATCTGACCTGTTTTTTTTCTTTGATTTTTAAAAAGGTTCTTTTGTATCCTTTATTGCTATTAGTATTGTAAAATAACATTATAATAATCATACTATAAATAACATCAATATTAATAGCATCTTCAGTTATCTTACTTTATAATTTTTTGTGTATACTATACTTTACTTTGTGTAAACCATCTGTCACTCAATAAACACTTCAAAATCAATTCACATGAAACAACCACACTTACCTGATACTGCTGTACAAGAGTATCAACAAGCTCCACAAATATCTCATCATCAATAAATCCAGTCTCTCGGTCTCCATGAACTTTTCCGTCATAATTGCGTATCAGTTCCTCAATGAATTTGCCATCTTGGTCAAGCACTTCATCACCCATGTATGGGATATTGTGCAAGACAGTCTCATCTTCAACCTGTTTTGGAAGAAAAAGGCTGCTGATTACCTGGGCAATGGTATCCCATCATCTACACAGATAAAACTTATTACAAAATTGATTCACTATTATATTTCCTAGACAGTATATTGCTGAGTATCACAATCATTATGGCTATAAGCAACATTATATATTTATATATATATATATATATATATATATATATATATATATATATATATATATATGTATATATATATATATATATATATATATATATATATATATATATATGCATATATATATATATATATATATATATATATATATATATATATATATATATGTATATAAATATACATATATATATATATATATATATATATATATATATGAATGTATATATATATATATATATATGTATATATATATATGTATATAGATATATGTATATATATATATATATATATATAT
>NC_091568.1:18034515-18039515 GCF_042767895.1 Penaeus vannamei
TCACGTCATAAACGTTATTCATCAATCTAAGTTGCGACCTACTGCACCCAGGAAAGTTTTTCACCTCTGTATGTATTGGAAGATAAGAGCTGCATCCATACCACACAAAAATAAACCAAATAACTTTATATATCGAATCACCAAAATTTCTTTCGCTTCTCTCTACTGTCTGGAATCCTACATGTGTAATCATTTTTTTTCAGATATCAAACTGAGATGATTATCAAAGTCTATTTCTTCTTTAATGGCATTATATATTCTTAAGAATAACCCAGAATGAGCGCAACACTGAAAACATTTCCCACCAGCTTTCTGTCAAGGAATGGTTACCATCAACCTGTCAAACAGCACACTGGTGAAAAAGTGTATGTGCAGAAGATAATTCGGAAATAAACATCAATAGCAACACCCTGTCCCAGTGACTATGTAAAAAAAAATATATATATATATGTTTTTCTGCAGGAAATCCAATGATTTTATTGATTCTCGGCATTGTTTCTTCTGCGAATGAATTGTTGAGGAGATCGAGCACCATTTCTCCATTGAGAATCTTGATTTGATAATCCCAATAGCAGGGGAGGGCATGAAGTATATCAGGGAAATCATATGGTAAAACAGGCTTAAAAAAGAATAGCACACAAAAGTGTAAAACTAGCACAAAAATTGCTTAAAATCGGCCAATGAAACTCTGAATGAAACTGTACTTCAACTGCAACTCAAAGTCTCAGTATTTTAAAAAACGCAATCCGATATCCTTTCCTTCCTTTTGTAAATATAAGTCATGTCATTTCATTTTTGTACACTTATTCTAATAACTGTGGTTTGTGCATAGATAAAGCCCGCATAACAGTACATGAAGGAGAATTTGTTTGTTTCAAAATATATGATAGTATACCAGTAATACTCACATGATATTGATTATTTACAATAACAAATAATTTTCTTACACTACGCAAATCAATGTGTCTGACCCAAGTTATGGGCAAGAGGGGCCTGAAGAATTACCCGCTAATTTTTAAATGATGCACAGTACACTGATGCATGAGTTTCTCTCGGTATGTTAATGCATATAGAAAAGGTGCGGTTTGTTAGTTATGATACCCAATGCACTAAATGAAATACTTATGTATCACACGGCACCAGGTGTGTTATAGGCATGTATAGGAAATTTGATAATTAATCAAAAATGCAGAGCAGATTGTAAGTTGTGTGAGCCTCTCAACTATGTATTTTTTAGATTTTAACTGAAATAGAAATATATATATATATATATTGTTACATTAGAGTGTTATACCAAAACCAGAACACTATAATTATCGCCAATTGTTATGAAATAATCGAAAGTGTTTTTCAACCTGCGAGAAAAGCATCATTTTCCTGGGATTAGTTTTCACCTTTCCAAATCATATTGTGTGTTAATCATTGTTTTTTAACTTTATGTGATTATCATAAATTTATTAATTTCTAATGTTTATCAATAACCAAAAGTGCAA
The DNA here is from genome assembly GCF_042767895.1 of Penaeus vannamei. NCBI lineage: Eukaryota > Metazoa > Arthropoda > Malacostraca > Decapoda > Penaeidae > Penaeus > Penaeus vannamei. The sequence continues at coordinate 18,036,009 of NC_091568.1, forward strand.
ACTAAAGCATTTATTATTTAAGAGTAAAAAAATTAATTACATACACCACCAATAATATAATGACGAAAAGCTCAGGTAAGTCTTTGAGGATACTGATCGATGGCGGCACAGTTCATAGTTTACAGCACAATGCATGGCAGACAAGTGCATCACCCAATGAATTAAATTGAAATCCATCAGAGCAACACCTAATGTGCAAACCGTTCAGTAAAGGATCACAGGTATGTATACCATTTGATAAACCTATAATATTGAAAACCAATGGTTTTACCAGGAGAGTGTAGCAGTTGATATAAATGCAAGCTACTTTTATATGATTTTGGTCATTGTTTGTGTATTTAGCAAAATTAACAATGGTTCCTCGGCCAATATTTTATTGTTAATGTCTCGGCCATAACCTCCTTCAGATGCCCCTTTTGATTAAATATTTTTATTGACCAATTGAACAATAGCCCAGATAAAATATTTGGCGGCTATACATTTATGTTCATAGGGGGTTTAATATAACAGTATAAATTAAAAATATTATTATAAATACCATCATGAAATCAATGAAATTAAGATTGATATCTTTAAAGTTATGAAATGTTTCTCACAAGGTACAACACATAGTGCCTGAAATTACAATAATAAATACCTCATGTTAAAATTATTACGACATGGGCTGCGTGTATAATAAACAGTTACCTACAAATTACCTGATTATACCCACAACTAACCTCGAAAAATTCTAGCCAATCAGAACTCAGTAGATGACACCATTTTGTTCTGACCAATCAAAACTCATTTTTTAAAAAATCTTTGCACTCAGCCACAAAAAAAATTGTGTGTGTCTGTCCTCTGTCCACTGCATGAGAGGGTATAAGTGTGAAATATTGATATATTAACCCACTAATGATGGGTGTCCCACATGAGAGACACCCAAAAAATATAAACATTGCCAGGCATCCCGCCAGTGCGAAGCGGAATCGGGGCTCGGCTTCCGACGCAGCAGCAGGCCACAGCCAGCAGGCGAGCAGAGTCCGGTGCAGCCCCACCCTCCAATTTTGTAGCCGCCCAGAATCTTTTATTTTCGGCTTCAAAATATACTGGTGTTAATGGGTTAAAAGCTGACTGAAAGTTTTAGAAAATGCAAATTTCAAATATCAATAGAAATACCATCACATTGAGGACATATAACAGTCGAGTGTAATAATGGAGGCGCAAAAATAGGTTAGTATGATTTAAATTGGTTTTAATGAGAACGGGCAGATTACACATATATTACACAGAATATATACATCAAAATATTAATATAATGCATGTATCAATAAGTCTTTAACTCTAATATTACAATAAAAGCAGCATAACAGAAAATCATTGTCAATCTGGCATAAGTACATAGTCTATTACATAAACCACAATTGATTTGATGTACAATTGCAGCTTGCACAACTAATTCGGCCTAAAAGAATTCATATTTATGTAGGATTATTTAATTTAAGCAGTGCAGCTTCAAAATGATCACTATTACATCATTTAAATAGCCGTTCTAACGCATATAAATTAAACATTACATACCATCATATCATGGAAGTGAAAATAATTAACTATTTCCTTTTCTGACATTAATCATTACTAAAGTATGTAAAATGTTTCTCAAATGCACTGTATGTCTGTTTGGGAGTGACGACACACACATTGATCACGTGGATGACAAAGATTGCTTGACACAGAACTACTTTCAGTAGCACAACTTTGTGTTTCATCTTTAACTTTTGCAATAATATTTGTAAATGCAATTAGCTCATACAATCCTGTTATTGTTTGAGTAACAATTAACTTAATATTATTGATATATTAATAGGATCTTCAGGAAAACTGGGAGATGCATTTTCATAGTTAAGTTACTTTCATCTAATCATGATTTAATGCATTAGTATTGTGCAACAACAAAGCAAAGAGTGAACCCAGATTTAGCCGCACAATTGAGGATTGTAATTGTAAAGGTGAAACATGCATCCAGTTCTTGTAGCGTGAAGCCTAGGGTTACAGGGGACTGTCCCAAACGAGTAAAATTTTTTGGGTCGATTTGGGTTAGCTAGCATATAGTATTGGTACATGAATGAGGAAACTACCATACGAGTATTAAAGTCCAGTTGTGGCTAGCTCACAGACAGCAAATGCGAGACCCACTGGCAATACCTGGCAAGTGTCGTTAATGAGCACCCAGGTTTAAATAACACTTCTATACCAATATCAGAAAAATATTATAACTGTAATTTATGACAAAATATTTTGTGAAATATATCTAAAAAAATATTAAGTTTTGTGTCCTTTTACACCTGAAATATGTTTCCATCGAGACTCCCTGGTAATATGTTATAGCTTACGAAGTGATCTGTCTGTATGCAGAGTGCGAAGCACTAATGTTTGAAAATAGCCATATAAGTAAGGATTAAATTATCTCCATTAGACTTCACTGAACAGTCAGTACATCTCAGCCATGGCAAATTTGATTTGATTTTAAATTGGTCATTACCGTTGTAAAGGGCAATTCAATACAAAGGATACCTAAAAGTCAGATTTTTTAACTTTTGGTGGGAAAGTGAGATACTTATTATTTACTATTGAAGATGATAGTACTCAGTAATACCTGCTCTGAAATAAAACTAAATGGAATTTTGAGCTCATTTGAGTGTGCAGTCTTTGTCTAGAGTTGAAAAATCTATGGCATCTGTTTCACGCATTTCTGATAAAAATTATGTTTAGATGTTACCATAGTTCTTAGGTACCATAAATTTGCAAAAATCAAACCACATCTAGGTGTCTGCATGATTTTATATACTTCTTAGTAAAGATAATGGGTGCAAATGGCTAATCAACAACTCTACGTTTGTTTCCCAATGCAAACTGTTACTACTGACAATTATCGAAGAAAACGGTTTGTAAGGATAACTAATATATTTCGTTCCTTCAGATACAAAAGTCGATGTAGGCCTACTAAATGAGGATGATTCTTTTTTTTTTTTTTTTTACTTTGTGCATGTGTTTACGTACATATGATCCTCCTCTAAAATTATAAACACCCAGTGACCATCTCCCCCACCCCCCCTGTGTGGAGCATGGGAAAAATTAACCCACTACCAATGGGTGTCCCACATATGAGACACCCGAAAAAATAAACCTTACTGGGTGTCCCGCCTGTGTGACGCTGTATTGGGGCTTGCGCTCCTACACAGCAGCGGCCCACTGTCATATGCTTTTAAAATTCTCAAAATTGAACTGCCATATTGTATTCATGCTAGGACTTTATAATTAGGATGATTTTGTACTAATGTTGCCATCCACAGTCAAAAAAAAAAAAAGTTGTCTAGTTGTCTCTATGGTTCAATGCCTTTATTAAACTTTTCAGACAAAAATATCTACTTTTATATCTAACAAACAAACAAAAAAATTACAAGCCTTTATAGGAAAGTGTCCCTATAGAAAATAAAAATTCTGATATATATATATATCTATATCTAT
>NC_091568.1:18048561-18053561 GCF_042767895.1 Penaeus vannamei
AGAGGATCCAACGTCCAGCAGACTCTCCTCCCCAGCAGTGGGAGGGGAACCTGGAAAGTGTGATTTCTGGAACTCTCCTTCATTAACAGTCCTCGAAGGATTCCCCGACGTGTCCTGGAGAGAAGGGGAGAGGACTATGAAGAAGCGCTTTTGTGCTGGAGGAGGTAAGGAGAGCGTCGGAGACGGATAATAAGGCGAAGGGAAGAGGGAGGTCGATGCAGGGGCTGACAGACACGGATCTGTCGAAAACTGAAGCTTGTGTGTTCTCTGTTGTTTGCTCTCCAGTTTCGTTGCTGCTAGGCATGAGAGCATTTCAGAAACTATTGTGGGTGATTGATACAAACTAACAAGCTGTTCTTGTCGCAAAACATAAACATGGATTTTATGTTATTCGGAGCATACTCTGTTGCTGATGTTTTCATTGTGTATCTCGGTCGTTTTTCATATTCATTCAATTGATGTTGGTTACTCAAGGATCAATAGTCATTGTGTCAAATGCATTCATGGTCAAACTGTCAAGGCCCTTGTCAGGTTGTCAGGTTGCTGGAAAGTCATGTATACCCTTTAGGTGAGATCCATTCGTTCATGGCTAAACTGTTCATGTATTTTAACCAATATACCACAATACAAAACAATTTGTAATCACATCTAGCAGTAAAGTAATCCATTTTAAACCAGTATAGTCTGATCAAGATTAAGGGAATTGGTAAACCAGTATTTTATGTAGAATTGTATTCCCATTCACAGTGTACTGTATATTAGTATTTTGTCACCTATTTCAAGGAGTAAGCCTCAGCAGTAATACTTAAAATTCAATATGAAGTGCTATTGCAGCATAACATTCAGTAGATGATAGTATGTTTTAAAGATTTTATGATTATCATTACAAATGCCTGTGGAATTAATGCTAGATGTGCTACAATGATTACAATTTTATATAGAATATTTTTGTTATATGATTGTCATTGTTATAGTTGGGAGTATCAGTGGGGCTATATTTGTAAATTTATATAGTGAACAGTGCAGATTATTACAACCGTTAGGAATAAATCTGAAGACTACTTGTAGTTCATTAGTTTAGTACTTTTCAAGAAAGCATTACCAACAGGTTAGAAAGTACCTTTTTTGTGATTAGCATTGTTAGGGGAATGCAGTTAGTTTAGGGAGCCATATTCTGTGCGATTATCTTATTTGATATTTTTGGCCTAATTGGTAAGTTTGTAGATAATTTGATATATAATTTTGAAGTCTAGAAGAAATGGCAGAACATGCCATAAAGGGTCTTTTTATCTGTATTAGGAAAATAGGGCTTGCTCAGATGATATTTATTGGATGAAAATGATCCTTTTTGATACAAAAGTATTGTTTTGATTAACATTATTGATATGGTATTATGATTATAGTTAATATTATGGATCAATAGCAAATATGATGAATGTAATCATAATGAAAATATTAATGTTCATGTTAATAGGAAGGTGTTCAGAATGTTGACAGTATTGGTAGTGATAATAATGCTTCAGGCTGTGATGATATTAGCAGTGGCATGTGTAATAGTACTGACTATAGTTTTAATTATGCTGGTTTTGATAATAATTGAGAATACCAGTGTAACAATAATGATTTTATGGGTGTGATTATCATATACTAATGCTTATGCAATATTCTTAATTATTAAATTGAAAATCTTAGTTTGGTTCACTGTCTAGAATTAGGATATCTCTTAACATGGGAATTTAATGGAAAGTTGATTGGGCAGTTGCAATAATTTATAATTTGCATAGATAGGGACATCGCAAGGCAGGATATGTTATCTTTAGTTAGAATGAGTTGCTTAAAGTTTTGATGAGAAAATTGATATCCATTTTCTAGTTATTTTCATGCACATAATTTCTTTACACATTATATGTCATCATCACTCAGCCGCCTCCTCCTCTTCCTCTTTTCCTCCTCCTCTTCCTCTTCCTCTTCCTCTTTCTCCTCCTCTGCCTCCTCCTCCTCTTCTTCTTCCTTTTCCCTTTACTCTTCTTCTTCCTCTTCCTTTTCCTTTTACTCCTCCTTCCTCTTCCTCTTCTTCTTCCTCCTCTTCCTTATCCTCCTCTTATTCGTCTCCTCCTCCTCCTCCAGCTCTTCTTGTTCCTCATCCTCATCCTCATCCTCATCCTCACCACCACACCATACCATACTACAAAAATATACCACTATACATCACACCACCATGCAACTATCATTATCATAATCATTGCCATTATTAGAATGAGAATGAGGACAATAACAACAACTATTATGATAATATTAACCATAACAAGAGCAGAAACAACAACAATAGTAAAAATGATGTTGATGGTTGTATTTATATTCATCATCATTATCATTATCATGTGTTATAATGAGCTAATAATAATGATAATGATATTATTATTGATGTTATAATAACTGTTGTTATTGTTTTAATTATTATTGTTTTGATTATTATTATTGGTTAAATTGTTATTGTAATATTATTATAATAATAATAATTATTATTATTATCATCATCATGATTACTATTATCATTATTATGATTACTAATATCATTATTATTATTACTAATATCATTATTATTATTACTAATATCATTATCATCATCATCATCATCATCATCATCATCATCATCATCATCATCATCATCATCAATAATCATCATCAATCATCATCAATCATCATCATCATCAATCATCATCATCATCATCAATCATCATCATCAATCATCATCATCATTATTATTATCATGATTATTATCATGATTATTTTATCATCATCTTCATATTCATATTCATCTTCACATTATCATCATTATCATTATTATTACCATTACTATATTTTATTATTATGATGATAATTAGTATCATTTTTACTCTTATCGTTGTTATTGTTGCAATTATTATTCCTATTAATTTTTTTTTCTTTTTCATTGTTATTGTTGTTACTAATATTAATGTTATTATTGTTATTATCATTATTGTTGTTGTTGTTGGTATTGATATTATTAATATTATTATCGTTATTATTATTATTGTTGTTGTTGTTGGTATTGATATTATTATTATTATTATTATTATTATTATTATTGTTATTATTATTATTATTATTATTATTATTATTATTATTATTATTATTATTGTTATTATTATTATTACTATTTTTATTATTACTATTTTTATTTTTATCATTATCATTTTAAATATTATTATTATTATTGTTGTTGTTGTTATTATTTTTAATATCATCATCATCCTCATCATCTATGTTTATTTCATCATCATCATCATCTACGTCTTCATCATCATCATCATCATCATTGTTATCAGTGTTTCATTTTCATTTGCAGCATATTTGTTTTTAATTTTGTCATGATTATTATTTTTGTTGGTACAATGTGTTCTTACTGTTGTATTTGTCATTATATTTTTATATATATATTTATATATCATATTGTATATTATCAGTATAATTTATTATATTTTGTTATTTTGATGATGATAAGGATGGTTATTATTATTCTTATTTTTATTATATTTTTTATTATTTATTATCTATTATTTATTTATTTATTTATTTATTATTATTATTATTATTATTATTATTATTATTATTATTATTATTATTATTATTATTATTATTATTATTATTATTATTATTATTATTATTATTATTATTATTATTATTATTATTATTATTATTATTATTATTATTATTATTATTATTGTTATTGTTATTGTTATTGTTATTGTTATTGTTATTGTTATTATTGTTATTATTGTTATTTGTGCTATTTTTATTACTCTTCTTAATGTTATTATCAACATTATTATTATTATTATTATTATCGTCATTAGTATTGTTTTTGTTCTTATTATTAGTATTTTTATTATTGTTCATGTTATTGTTATTATAGTATTTACTGCTGTTGCTGCTACTGCTGAAATATTAATATTATTATTTGAGAATAATAGATATAATTTTTATTGATATGACTAGGACAATTACAATTGTCATTTTTACTTTTTATTTATTCTTCTTTAATATTCTTTCTTTTTATTTATTATTATTATTATTTATTTATTTATTTATTTATTTATTATTATTTGTTTATTGTAATGATTATTTTGTATTAATTGTTTTTATGGTTTATTTTCTTATTTTAATATTTCTTGTTATCTTAATTTTTATGATTGTTATTATTTTCATTTTTATGATATTATTTTCATATTTATGATTGTTATTATTTTCATTTCTATAGTTTTTATTTTTATAATTGTTATTATTTTTATTATATGTATTATTTTTTGTATATTTGGTATCTTTGATTTTGTTTTATAGTAATTTTTATTTTTATTTTTATGATTATTATTTTTGTTTTAATAATTGATATTTAAATTTTGATAGTTGTTATAACTTTTTAAAATTATTATTGTTGTTTCTATTATCATCATCATGGTTAATCTTATTATGGTAGTTGTAATTCTTGTAAATTTTTATCGTTACTGGTGTTGCTGTAGGTATGGTTTTTATTTTTATTTTATATTATTATCATGATTATTATTAATATTGTCTTCACCTTGGTTTGCACAAGATAGAATGAAACTCGGGAGCACAGAGTGTACTTAGGCTGAGAGCAGTGCTTTCCGTTATCTTTTCGTTTGTGTCTGCAGATTATCATTTCTTGTACCAATGACTGCAAATATTTGCCCTCTACAAGAATATCAATTTACTGAACGTAGTATGTCCTCACCATAAAGATTTATCAATATTTTTTATGATAATAGTTTTGATAGTAGTAGTAGTAGTAGTAGTAGTAGTAGTGATAATGAAAATGAAAATGAAAATAATCATAACATCATCATTATTAGTATTATTTTTAGTATCATAATTATTATAATAAAAAATAGTAATGCTATTGATGATTATAATGTAAATGATATAATGATTTTAAGGATGATGGGAAAAAAATTATGATA
>NC_091568.1:18081061-18083561 GCF_042767895.1 Penaeus vannamei
TCATGCCCCACCGAGAGCACCACGATTGAATCATCATCAGGTCTACAGTGAGACTGTCAGCTACTATTTGCCTAGTTGCCGGAGAAGGAATATCAGCATAGAGAGAAGTATCATCAGCATATGCCAACATTTTATTAGTAATGCCAGACCACATATCGCTTGTATACATGATAAAGAGCAAAGGGCCAAGAACACTACCCTGAGGAACCCCAGAAGATACATGAGAATACGAGCTGAAACTACCATCAACATGAACATGCTGCTGCCTACCAGTTAAAAATTCAGTTAAAATAAGTAAAATACTTAAAACTTTACCACCTACACAAAAAGACTGTAACTTAAAAATTAAACCCTTGTGATTAACAGTGTCAAAAGCTGCACTAAAATCCAGGGAGACAAGTCTTGACTCATGACCCTTATCTAAAGCAGACTGCATTTCATGCACCAACATAAGCAGTGCATCATTGCAGCCGAGTCCCTTTCTAAAACCAAACTGAGTCTCTGGAAGAAACGGTCTCAAATGTACAGAAAGACGTTTGACCAGCAAACGTTCAAAAATCTTGGATAAAATTGGTGTAATTGAAATAGGCCTATATTCAGTAGGTGAAGACTGTAGTGGGCCCTTGGGAATAGGGGTAACATTACCAAAGCGCCAGCAATCCGGAAATGACCCTTTATGAACTAAAATGCGTAAGATTACGACTAATTTAGGAGCTAATTGGCCATTTAGTCTTTTTAAAATCAAGGAAACAAGCCATTAGGGTCTATTCCACCATATTCATCTAGTTCAGATAACAGATACTTGATTTCAGAGGTCCTGAAAGCAAATGAATTAAAGCATGGCAATGGGTGACATGAAGAAGGAAGTTCAATATCTTCTAAACTTTGGAACATTGCCAGGTGTCCCGCCAGTGTGATGTTGTATTGGAGCTTGCACTCTGACGCAGCAGCTGGATGCGGCCGGCAGGTGGACAGGGTCTGGGGCAGCACCACCTGCCCATTTTGTAGCCACCCGGAAACTTTTATTTTCGGTTTCAAAATATACCGGCGTTAATGGTTTATGTATGGTATTCCAGGAACTAATCAGTAGTACTTGCAACTCCATGAAATAAACATGAAATGTATGCTCTTTTCCTTTATTTGGATATTTTAGTTCAGTCTAATGATCAACCCTGTCATGATGGGAGCCTCCAGTGACACACTGAACAATGTGACAGGGTATATGTGGAGTCATTTGCTTGAGGGAATAAATCAGAAGCTCCAGAAACATAAGATTACTCCCTTCTCTATTCTCTTGGCTGCTGCATGAATAGTACTTTTGGTAATGAGGCTAAATAGGCTTTAAGGGGACTGTGTGGTCTTTTTTCGCCAATTTTCACCCATCTTGTCGAAATTGTGTTAGAGTTCCTCGGTCCCTGGTTCTCCCCTGAAAATTTCAAGACCCAACGGTTATTTTTTAGGTGGTAGCAGCTATTTTCGTTGTCAACAGAAATATATATTTTTTCACGTTACATTAGAAAATCGGCAATTGTGACGCAATGATTAGAGATACTAAAAAGTGAGATTATTTTCTGAAGGGTTATTAAATTTCACATAAGATGAGACCAACCCTCATTTCTTCAGAATAATTTTTAAAACTGGCAAGCCAAAAAATGATAATGAAGAAATTTTTCATACAAATAAATGAACATGATATGCCTTTCATACGGAGTATTTTATTTTATTTATATTTTCATCATACATAGTCAGTTTGATCTATGAGCAAAACATTTAAAAAATGCAAACCACTTCCCCCCTAAATGGGGGGTAGAATTGCCAAATGATCCAGATCACCACCAAAATTTTATGGAATATTAGTTAAGCTAAGACAAATATCAAGTAAAATTTATTAAAATCTGTTCATAACTTTTTGAGTTCAGAGTAAAAAATTCCTGGATCCAAACTATGGTCTGCATCGCCACCAAAGTGCAATAAGCGTTAGGTTAAGACAAACCTTTGGTTAAAATCTCATTAGGATGTGTTCATGACTTTTAGAAATATCAAAAAACAAACAAAAAACAACAAACAAACAAAGAATCAAAGGGAAATAACAATATAAATAAAGGTCGTGGGGCACACAAAAATGATCTGTATGTGCTTATATACCTTATATACACACTTTTACATCACCCTGTAATTGTATTTTGGCTTTTTACGGGAGTCTGAGTGAAAATTGGCCAAGTGACCCTGGAGACCCCGGAGACCCCGGAGAGTTAAACACCAGTATTACGCAGATGCAAAGACACGTATGTCACGGTTCACAGTACCTGGCCACGCTGAGAAAAGGATGGGTATGATAACCGTCCGACTGGAGAGGAGGCGCATTTTATAGAAAAATAAAATATCTACAACTTGTTTCTTTGGGATTTTGCAATTTTTGCCTGTGCTTATTGAAAAAGGGAGAAGTGTAAGAAAATTTTTGTTTTTTGATATTCGTTAAGACCCTTACTTAAAAAGTTCA
>NC_091568.1:18102812-18105312 GCF_042767895.1 Penaeus vannamei
TGCTTTCTCTCCCCCTATCAGAAAGCCCTCTACCTCTACCCAAGAACCCCCCTCTACATCCTCCCTACCTGATGAACCTATGGCTAGCGGCCCCCCAGCTCCTTTCCCCTCCTGCCTATCCCCCCCCACTCCCAGCCCGCAGTGAGCGAGCAGGAGTGCGCCCTTGCTGACTCACTAGCCTCCCCGAGTAAAAAGACACCTCCGCAGTCCTCGAACACACCACAAGTCAAGAGGAAAAACGAGGCATCTACACAAGTAACGCTTAGGCGAAGCTTTAAAAAAAGACAAAACAAAAAGAAAAACAATCAGAAGGAACTTGACCCCAATCGCCAGTGGGATGACGCAACTCATCACCAGGTGCCAGGAGTCCCCCCTCCCACTGCCCCCCCAGCTCCAGCAGTGCCGACGGTCGTGATGAACCACCACAAAGAGAGAGCGGAGCAAGTTGCTGAGGACGAAGGTTTCGTCACAGTAACATCAAGGAAACAAAAGAAAAAACACGAGAAGAACGACAAGTGGCAAAACCCTTAGCAGGAGCTGATCGACCTGACACAGTGTTCCTTTATATCACAAGCTGCTATCCAGACACAAATGAAGAAGACATCGAAGATCATCTATCGGACAATTTTGAAAACATATCAAGTGTAAAAGCACACAAAACCGTGATGATACATAATTACTACACCAGTTTCACAGTAACAGTACGAGGCTGAGAAATAACGCCCAAACTATTTTTAGACTCGGATGCCTTTCCAAGGAATATCAAAGTGTTCCTCAACAGAAACAAGTACAATCGTGATCAGAGGGTTTGACAAGGCAATGCCCTCAGCAAATCCGACTGTCAAAATAGACCACATTAAAGCTCAGTCTCTCCTTGGGCATTTTGATGACATAGGAATGCTTATAAAAGAGAGAGATCTCGACACACTGTGTATTAGTGAAACTTGGCTTCACCAAGATATACCAAATGCATTTATTAATATTCCAAACTTTAATGTTTATAGAAGCGATGCAGGACGTGGGGGAGGAGTTTGCTTATATGTACATGACACCTTTAAAACAAAAGAGATATCCACTACAATTGCTAAGAGCGCAGATGTAGAGGATATCTGGGTTAATGTACAATGTAATATGCTTCCGTCTTTCATTGTAGGCGCGATCTATAGGCATCCTCAAGGTTCTTCTGAATCCTTTGATTATTTAGAAAAGGGTTTAAAGAACTGTCATTGAAAAAGAAATCTCTTTTCATACTTGGCGATCTAAATGATGACTTAAACAAGCCAAATCCTAAATTAACTAAGATAATTTACAAAAACAAATTTGAACTGGTAAACAAACCTACAAGAATCACAGAAAATACTTCGTCATTAATTGATGTAATTATAACAAACAGAGCTGAGATTGTCCTCCACACATGTCATTCTATGCCATGTTGCCGACCACGAACTCATAACGGTGACACGATATAAAGAAATCAAAACGACCAATAGTTACAAAAACCTTTCGAAAATTATCCAATTATGATTCTCAGTCATTATGCCAAATCATAATAGCCAAAGAATCATCTCTCCTAAAAATTTTGCAAACTGACAATGTAGACAAGCAGGTAGATGTCTTCACGGAAGTGATTAATGATAGTGTAAATGCCATCGCCCCCTTTGTTACAAAAATCATTAAACGTCCTCCGGCCCCATGGATTACCGACGACATCAAGAGAGCCATAACAGATAGAAATGATATGCATAACGCTCTTAAAAATAACAGATTCGACACGACACTCCAGGCTCACTATAAACAAAGAAAGAGAAATGTGAAATCGCTAATACAAGCCAAAACTTATTATTTTAGAAATAGATTAACTAATTGTAAAAAAGATTCAGGTAAAACATGGAAGATTTTAAAGACACTTGTACCAAACAAAAACAACCATAAAGATAGTCTAAACACCAAAATTAGTGCAAATTAATTTAATGAGTTCTTCGCTAAAATTGGACATTCCACATATGAACAAACAAACGCTTCCATATCTAAACAAAACACAGTTAGTATAGGGCCCTCAGCCAATAGTTTCAGACCACAACCTGTTCAAATAGAAACCGTAATCCTGACAATAAAACACCTGCGTGAAACAAAGTCTGTGGGGGTGGATGGTATTGCTTTTAGCTTCCTCAGAGACAGCCTACCTGCTGTGGTGTATTACTTAACGGTTATCATTAATACATCTCTGGTCACCGGTGACTTCCCATCGCTCTGGAAGCATGGCATAATAACACCAGTCTTTAAATCTGGCGACAAAAACGAAGTTAATAATTATTGCTCTATTATCATACTTCCTATACTGTCGAAGGTTCTCAAAAATCGTAGCAGACCAACTGACAACATTCCTAGAGACACACGACCTACTACCTAGAACACAGCATGGCTTCAGAAGTAAGCTGTCCACTGAAACAGCATTATTGCAGATTACAAATAATATTTATGAGAATATAGACAACAACCG
>NC_091568.1:18127812-18132812 GCF_042767895.1 Penaeus vannamei
CAGGCAAAATAGTCCGAGCCATTGCATCTCTGCAAGAAGATTATGTGAAACGACTATCGACAGAACATTTTTCTAACATCAGGAATTATTATTTTGAAATGTCTGGTTTTCCTGGGGTATTGGGTGCAGTTGACTGCACACATGCACCTATTCATAGTCCTGGAGGTGCTAGAGCAGAAGAGTTCAGGTGTAGAAAGGGATTTTTTTTCTTTGAATGTTCAGGCAGCTTGTGGACTCATGAGTGTTCATTATACTATTCCTCATGATGTCATGTCTTTGATATGCATAATTCATTATATCTTCACTATAATGGATAATAAAAACATGAAAATTGATATTGTTTCCTTTATCAAAATAACACTTTCTGCTTATTGCAAGTACATTGTCAAATATTTTAAGTATGATGGTATAAAAGTAAATAAAGTAAGGTGTATGTCATGAACTATTTATAGTTAATAAATAACCTTAAAATACAGCATTCATCCAAAACCAAATTTGAGTGACACAAAGAAAGAAAACTGAAAACTTATATTAATGAAAAAGATTGCAAAACATGGATACATAATCCTGGTGCCAGGATGAGAGCCTTTAATGATTTAAGGGGACCGTCCCTGAGAGAGGGGGGAGGAGGGGGTTAAATTAAGATAGTTAGCATATAGTATAGGTACATGGATGAGGAAACTACCAAACGAGTATTAACCGCCTGCTATGGCTCGTTGTCTTGCAGTCGGCGTGCGAGTCCCTCAGCACCCAGAGAGGTACGTCGCTAATGAGCGCCCAGGTACACCTATGTGGACTTTTGCTTGCGGCAATCGTGCATAAGGCATTTAATTATGACATTGCGCATAGATATGAGTTCGTGAATGTTCAAGGAACACTTTTATACCAATATCAGGAAAAAATTATATCACCGTGATTTATAACGAAATATTTTGTGCAATATATCTAAAAAAAAATGTATGTTTTGTGTCCTTTTATACACGAAATATGCTTTGATTGAGACTCCCTGGTAATATGTTTTAGTTTACGTGGTAATATATACGTATATCACATACGAAGCACTAATGTTTAAAAATAGCCTTATAAGGAAGGATTGCAATATTTCCGTTACATTTCGCTCAACGGTCGGTACATCACAGCAGGGGGCAATTTGAATTGATTTGAAATTGGTAGTTACCGTTGTAAAGACCAATTCAATACGAATGTTACCTAAATGTTGGATTTTTAAACTTCGGATGTATAAGCGAGATACAGATTATTTCATGTTGAAGATGATAGTACTCAGTAATACCTGCTCTGAAATAAAAACTATATGGAATTTTGAGCTCGGTTGTATGCGTAGTCTTTGTCTGGCGTTCAAAAAGCTATCGCATCCGTTTCGTGCGTTCCTGATAAAAATGAATATGTTTAGACGTTACCGTAAGTCTTAGGCACCATAAATTGGCAAATATCCCACAACACCTAGGCGTCTGCATGATTTTATGCACTTCTTAGTAAAGATAATGGGTGCAAATGGCTAATCATAAACTTTACACTTGTTCTCCTTTGCAATCTGTTAATATTGACAATTATCAAAGAAAATGGTATGAGAGGGATAACTAATATATTTTATTATTTAGATATGAAAGTCAATGTAGGCCTACTAAATTATGATGATTAATCTTTTTAACTTTATGTGTGTGCGTTCACGTACATATGATCCTCCTCGAAAATTATAAACACCCAGTGACCATCCTATGGCTATAGGCTAGAGTTGATCTAACACTAGTATTTTGGGGGGAATATTCTGTAAAGAGCTCTGATAGTTGGGATGTACCGAAGATATACCAAAAAAACGAGATTTTTTTCAACTTTTTTTGCCCCCCCCCCCCCCCAATGGGAGAGCAAAGTTAAAATTTATATATATAACGGAGCGCAATTCTTTACTCTATAGCATGCAAAAAGAATCAATCAGTTATCTCTAACCGATATTTTTTTATGATGTATAGAGTAGGGAAAGGTGGCCATTTTCCGGGACGGTCCCCTTAAGAGTCCAGCTCTTTCAGTTTCTTCTCCCAAAACATTCTTTTAGCCCTAAGCATTTGCATTTTTTCTTGATGGCATTCTTCCAAATGCTCTAGTGTTCGTTTACTTAACTGAGTTTCTAACTCCATCTTATGTTTATAATAATTTTCAATAGCACTTGAGATTTCAATTTGGGATTTCTGTTTTTCAGTTTTTGCCTTTAGTTTCTTATGGATGGGCTTTCCTTTTTCTGTTGATTTTCCAACGGGTCCACTAATCAGTTCTAATTCAGTATCATCAATGTCACTGCAGCAGATTACTTCACTTGAGGTTACATAGCTGGTTTCACCTACATCAGTCGTCTTTGAAGTAAAAGAAAGATTTCTAGCTTGGGAGTTGTCTAAAAAAACAAAAAACAAAAATACATTGAGATTTATGATACACAATTCATTATTTCTGACTATGTCATGTACACAAATCTTTGCTCACTTATTAATCTTATCACCTTGCTCATGTAGGCTTGCATCCAAATCCCACTCATTATGAAGGGGATCTAGTTCCTCTTGAATGATCATAAGAACGCCTGTGGTGTCTTCATCTATTGGTGCAGGCGGTAGCCCACCACCAGTTTTATTTTTTTTCAAATTTAAATTTTGCATAACTATTTTTAGCTCTGAAAAGGAATGAGAAACCGACATTATTTTATGATTTGACCTTCATGCCAATGGTAGAGTCTACTTGGTTAGTTATGACCTGATTCAATACAATTTATTTTTATGTGTCATGATTGCGTATAAAAATTTCATGTTGCGTGTAAACTTACTTATTTCTGATGTTTTCCAAGATTTTTCTCACTTGCTGGGGAGTTCTCATGCACCCAGTTTTGTTATTAAAGTTTTTGGCGATTTCCTGCCAAACCTTGTGTGACTTGTTGCTTTGTCACCAATAACATCATAATGCTCTTTGACTAAATCAAGCAAAATGTCTTTATCCGATGCAGAAACAGGGGCAACTCTCTTTGATGTACCTGCGAAAGCCATGGTGACATGTGCGACTTGGTAAACAAATTCAAATTTCCCGCGTGCGACTTGGTAAACAAATTCAAATTTCCCGCACCGTTCAAAGTTAGCGATGTTCTATCTAGCGGAAACACGAGCGAAGGATCGCCTGACGAAATTGTTGTTTCATGGTAC
This sequence comes from Penaeus vannamei, assembly GCF_042767895.1. Classification (NCBI taxonomy): domain Eukaryota; kingdom Metazoa; phylum Arthropoda; class Malacostraca; order Decapoda; family Penaeidae; genus Penaeus; species Penaeus vannamei. The sequence continues at coordinate 18,131,010 of NC_091568.1, forward strand.
GCTCGGAAAGGGCAGGCGATCGCCTGCCTGTTCCCGAAACGTTTATGGTACGGCCCTTAGCTCTTTTACTATATTTAAACCCCAGTGTAAGAACACACATGCATACACACAAAAAGCATAATACAAACATAAGCATGAACTGAATCTTTCTGAATTGCAACTGTGATTTCTTTTAATGTGGGAAAGAATAAACAAAGGAGTTAAGGTGAGAAGGAAGTACATAATTACCTTGATTAGCCATAGGTGCCTGTGAGGGTATCTGTTCCCTGAGGATCAGCTGGCTCTGAGAGTTCTGCCGAATCTGCATTTGCAGTGACTGCTGATTTTGGTAGACGAATGCACTGTCATGCATCGTCTGCATAGGCATCTGCTGTATATGATGTTGCTGCTGCAGATGTGATTGGTGTGGAATCTGTGACTGTGCTGGAAATGCCAATGCCTGCTGTTGCTGTGGAATCTCAGAGGTTTGAAGTATCCCTTGTTGCGGCATTGGCTGTTGCATATATACTTGCTTGAATATCGACCTCAAATCTTGTGACATTTGTTGTTTCTGATACAGAATCTGAAGTGCTTGTTGTGGAGGCTCTTGTATTTGTTGTGGTTGCTGTGCAGGCTGCTGTCGCTGTTGAGCCTGTTGTCTCAGTTGTGGTTGCTGTGCAGGCTGTTGTATCAGTTGTGGTTGCTGTGCAGGCTGTTGTCTCGGTTGAGGCTGCTGTACAGACTGTTTTATTTGTTCAGTTTGCTGCATAAGCAGTTGTCTCAAATGATGTTGCTGTACAGGCTGTTGTCTTTGTTGCAGCTGCTGTACAGGTTGTGGTCTCTGTTGAGGTTGCTGTGCAGGCTGTTGCATCTGATCAGTTTGCTGTCCAAGCAGTTGTCTCACATGAGGTTGCTGTAGAGGTTGTTGTCTCTGTTGTTGTTGCTGCAGTGCAGGCTGTTGTCTCTGTAGTAGTTGTTGTGCAGGCTGTTGCATCTGTTCAATTTGCTGTCCAAGCAGTTGTCTCACATGAGGATGCTGTATAGGTTGTCTTTGTTGTGGATGATGTGCAGGCTGTTGTCTCTGTTGTGGTTGCTGTACAGGCTGTTGCTGTTGAGTATGCTGCACAGGATGTTGCATCTGTTCAATATGCTGTACATGCAGTTGCCTCAGATGAGGCTGCTGTACAGAATGTTGGTTCTGTTGAAGTTGCTGTACAGTCTGTTGCTTCTGTTGAGGTTGCTGTACAGACTGTTGCTTCTGTTGAGGTTTCTGTACAGACTCTTGTTTCTGTTGAGGTTGCTGTACAGACTGTTGTTTCTGTTGAGGTTGCTGTACAGACTGTTGTTTCTGTTGAGGTTGCTGTACAGACTGTTGTTTCTGTTGAGGTTGCTGTACAGACTGTTGTTTCTGTTGAGGTTGCTGTACAGACTGTTGTTTCTGTTGAGGTTGTTGTACAGATTGTTGCTTCTGCTGTGGTTGCTCTACAGATTGTTGCTTCTGTTGAGGATGCTGTACAGCCTGGTGCTTTTGAGTTTGTGGTAGAAGAGGATAAACATGCTTTTGTGTCCATAACATTTTTGCAAGCGAAGGACGTTGTGTGGAAGGACTGGCTTGGGAGGGCATTATTTCTTTAATTTTATCATGAGGCATCACAGTGTACTTCCTTATAGAACGTAACTGTGCTGTCTCTTGAGATTTTTGTATGAGTGTAGGCACTGGACCTAGAGTCCCTGTAGTGGAAGAAGCTGCAGTCATATTGGTGGACTTTTCCTTGCCTCTTGTGGTTTTCTGGCCCTGTGATCTGGGGTCTGTGACTTCACTGC
>NC_091568.1:18155312-18157812 GCF_042767895.1 Penaeus vannamei
CTTGCTGATGTGTATCAGACTGGGAGCTATTGCAATTTGCCTTTGCAGCCTCTACAGGAACTTCAGCAGCACTAAGCATGTTGCTTACAGTAAGCCTCTTTTCTTGCTTATGTATTCCTGCATCTGCAGTCTGTAGAGGGTTTCCAGAGGTACTAACCAACCTTTGAAAGGTGTTTTCTTTGGGTGTCTTTTCTTGTTCACATTCTCCTGTCTGGGGACTATCACTAATTGCCTTTGCTGTCTGGGGACTATCACTAATTGCCTTTGCTGTCTGGGGACTATCACTAATTGCCTTTGCTGTCTGGGGACTATCACTAATAGCCCTTCCAGTCTGGGGACTATCACTAATTGCCTTTGCTGTCTGGGGACTATCACTAATAGCCCTTCCTGTCTGGGGACTATCACTAATAGCCCTTCCTGTCTGGGGACTATCACTAATAGCCCTTCCTGTCTGGGGATTATCACTAATTGCCTTTGCTGTCTGCTCAGGAGCTTTCATGGCATTGTCCATAGGCAATAAGTTGTATTTTGAAAGGGATTTTTTCATTTGGGCTTTAATTTTCTGAAGGAATTCTTCCTCCTTCTTGGAGGTTGTAGCTGGCAGTGCAGGCATTACTGCTGTTTCAGAGAATGAAGCTGTCTCTGATGATGACTCTGTCACTGATGGCACTGATGCTAGAACAGCAGGAGGTGAAGAAGGTATTGTGTGGGAGGAAGTGTGTTCTGAGGATGGTAAATCAATGTTGTCTGCACTGGTATTAGCCAGTGAATGACAACTAACAATGACTATGTTGGATTCCATCTCCATACTGTTATTGGCAGATAAATCTCTTGTTTCTACACCCTCACTCTCTGTTAAACCTTCAGGATCTTTTCTTCTTTCTGTTTTGGATATGACATCTTTCTTACCTGGAGAATACAATCTCTGTTGATATTCAAAGGCCTCTTTTGCTTTCTTCATTAATTTGGGGTCTAGTTTCTTCTTCTCCTTCTTGTTCTTTTTCTTCTTTGGGCTTAGCTTCTTTTTCTTCTCCTCTGTTTTCTTAGTGGTCCTCATTTCCTCAAATGTCATGGGATTCATGAGGTCTGGTAGGTCACTGTCACTGGAAGGGCTGTTGCAGAAAGCATCAAGTCTACTGCTTGGTACCTCCTGCATATTTCCTCCAGCTTTTTCTGCTTCTAGGTTCTTACTCGGCTCTTTCCTCACTCCTTCTAAATCAGATCTTACAACTGCTTTTGTGTGTTCTAGTTCTACAGTATATCCTTTTCTGTTGTTCAAACTTGTGTTCTGAGTTTCTGTCAAAGGAAGATTGAGGGAGGTTTTTGGATGTGATGGAGAAGCAGCCGGTAATCCTGTATTTTTGTGATGCTTTTTTGAGGAGTTTAGACTTGACATGGCTGAAGATTTGGATGATTTGCTTTTATGCCTGTAATACAAAAATATATAAAAATTCTAAATACAGATAAAAAATCTAAATTCTATAAATTTATCCATGGGAAATCCATTATGCATCTATGAAATTTTTTTGCACATAAACACACAATAATAACCATTTGTAGTAAACCTCTCCATACACATACTCATATACATTCATATACACAAGTATGCAAATCATATATATACAATCTGTCCCTCTCTATCCATCTCTCTCATGTTTTGTATTCTCTTGAACCCAATTCATGCCTGAAATTCACCTTTCTTGTCTCTTAGTGTACTTCTCAATGGTGCGGTGTGGTAGCCTCTCGAGTCGCACTTGGGGCACTATGGGCTTTTTCAGATGGGGGGATGGGTGGTTGCTGAGGTACACGTAGCTGATTGCCTCCATAAACTTCTGCACACTCATCATTTTCTTGGCTGCAGAGAGTGAGAGAAGAAAAAATAAAATATACATACTAGCTGTAAGTTGGTGGTCACCAGGGAAAAGAAGACAAGGAAGAAAGAGGGTTGAAAATGAAGAGGGTGCAAATGAGAGAGAGAGAGGGAGGGAGAGAGAGAGAGAGAGATATGGAAGGAGGGAGGGAGAGAGAGAGAGAGAGAGAAGAGGGGAGAGAGAGAGAGAGAGAAGAGGAGAGAGGAGACAGTGGGGAAAGAGAGGAGAGAGAAACTGGGAGAAAGGAGAGAGACAGGGAGGGAGGGAGGGAGGGAGAGAGAGAAAAAACTGAATGGCTGTCCTCATATTAGGGAGGTAAGGAGGGAGAGAGGGAGGAAGGGAGAAGTAGAGTGATATCAGAGACCATTAACTTCCCCAAGTGTCAAAAAATGTAGATACAAAGCAGTTTGGACAATAGACGGAATTAAAGAATGGTGTAATTGGAGCTTCTTTATGTAAAAGTGTTTTACAAATTGTGAATGCTATGTAGAAATAAAATTAATTATTTAATGATTTATATCATCTATTTTATGCAAGGGGGTCCAGAATGTTGAGCCCCCTACCTAGGAGGTAGCATCACATGAGCCAATTGCTCATCAGACAGAACTTGTTTTTCTTCTGATAGCAGT
>NC_091568.1:18190312-18220312 GCF_042767895.1 Penaeus vannamei
TATATGATCGATCTCCTTGGCTGCATTACCTGCATCGCTGTACCAAGTCCAATGATGTGGGTCTGGGCGCTCATACCAGGAGCCAGAAATCCTCAGTTTCTGGGACCTAGCAAAGTCTCGGAAAAGGAGACTATTCTCACTACCGGCATCAGTTCCTGAACCATGGGGACCGACAGACATCTCATGGCCAGCTCAATCACAGCCAGATGCCACATTGAAGTCACCCAGAACAATATGAATATCACGCCGAGGACACCTGTCTGTCACAGATGTTAGTTTGGCGTAGAACATCTCTTTCACGTCAAGTTTAAAAACATCGGTAGGAGCGTACACAGCAATAAAAAACATGAAGCCAAAAGATAGCTTCAGTCTCATTACTATTATACACTCATCGACAGGAATAATCTCTACTACCGAGGGCTGGAGTCTGCTGGAAATAGCCATGGCTATTCTCTGGAGATGGTGACCATCACTGCATCCTGACCAGTAATAGGTGTTGCCACCTACACAAATCGTGCTGCTGCCAGGTCTTCTCACCTCCGAGAGAGCAGCCACCTCCACTCTCAGCTTCCCCAGTTCCCTCGATAGCAGAGGCAACCGATCATCCTGACGCAAAGAACGGACGTTCCAAGCCCCCACCCTGACTTCCTACCTGAGGTTTAGCCTCGGGCAGTCACTCTGGGTAGACGCCACCTCTGCCACCCCCCGCCGATGCTACTACATATAAAAGGGGACAGCAGGCTACGGGACCCATCATCCACCTGCGGGGCTCCCTCAGGCTGTCCCCTGCAAGCTTCACTTCAGGCTGGTAACTGCCAGAACGCAGGCGGGACGAGTAGGACCCATTCCCATCCTGCGTCCCAGTAGTCGCCCTCCCAATGGGGCCCGCAGCCCGCCTCTCTTCCCCTCCTCCCAGCATTTTCATTTATATATATATATATATATATATATACACACACACAAACATACATATACAATATATATGTATATATATAGATATATATTTATGTATATATATATGTAGATACACACACACACACACACACACACACACACACACACACACATATATATATATATATATATATATATATATATATGTATATATATATACACACATATATATGTATTTTTATATATACACAAATATATATATACATATATACATATATAAATATATACATATATACATATATAAATATATAATATATATATATATATATATATATATATATATATATATATATATATATATATATATATATATATATATGTATGTATGTATGTTTATTGTAACACCTGGTTTAAGCTATTTTGAATTTCCCGCCAATGTAGGGTGCTGCCCTCTGTTGCGAGGCGGATGAAAGTGAGACATGTGAGCAGCCATTTGTGTTTGTGAAGCTGGTAATGTGCTTTATATAAAACTCTTCATTGTGATGGATTATGATAGTGTCAACACCTGGAGAACGCCAGAAACTGTGAGTTAAACCAGTCGAATCATGTGGACTAGTGTTTATCTAGGATTTTGTATATCTTTCCCTTGAAAACATGACATGAAAGAGGCAACGTTACAGTAACAGTAATATCTGTGATTTATTATTTACCTTTCAAGGCTTTATGTTAATTTCAAGATTATGAAGGGTAATTATTCATGTCAATGATGCTATATGTTTTCATGTTTCTAAGTAGGCATGTTCTGATTCCTTACAGTTGGACTGTTTTGTAGGACGAATAAATGATCAAACCCAAGAAAACGAGTACCTTAGTTTGGCATATTTAATTAACCACCATCAACACTAAGAAAGTTTACCAATAAAGCATAACCATAACACAGTTAGGTGTGTTACATGTATATGTATATGTATATGTATATATATTTATATATATATATATATATATAGATAGATAGATAGATAGATAGATAGATAGATATCAAGGATATGCTCAAGGCTGGATGGTTCCCTCTTTCGCACCCGGCAGCTGCCCTCCTTCAGCAGATGAAGGTGTTCACTCTACCTTCTCTTTTGGCACTTCTACGGCCTAAGCAGCCAAATACCCTTGCAAGGAATAGGTGCATAATCGGACGTCTCGTCAGACAGCATAGGCAAAGCAAGAGGCAGACGCAGAACAAAGAAGGGAGAGACAAGGACAGACGACGGTCTTGCTTGCCACTGCTCTGCCCTTGACACCGGAGGCACAGGTCTTGCGTGGTCTCATATCACCTTCCTCAATAAACCCTCCAGCCAAGACCACTTTTATTCACCTGCTTTACCCCCCAAACTCTTACGTTAACATCTGGTGGCCAGTGGTGGAAGAACAACGTAGAATTTTCCCGTTATCATGATAAACTCCTACCGAAGTGCCTCCTCACCTCCCTTAATGCCCAGCCATCGCTACCAAGTCCTCTTCTGATCAACACCTACCCTTACTATGTCTGCCCCACTACTTTGTTTTGATTACTCAAGCCTGTGCTACCCCGACAAAGTCACTGAAGATGTATCCTCATATCTACGCCACCACAAAATTTCTCTCTGTTAATCAGTTTTAACTACACAAACAATAAAATGAAGTCACATGCTGAGATGAGACTCACGACAAACTCTCACCTTAAGCACTAGCACTTTTTCCGTAAATTTTTTGACAATTTTCTGAAATTTTGTCCATTTTTTAGTGAATTGTCGATTTTCCTGTCAGACGATAGTGATCGTTCCCGGCTGAAAACCTTTCCGTTAACTTTTTCAGCCAAACATGTCGATGACTTGCTTTACTCACCTTCTTGACTGCTCTACATGGAATTCATTCCAGGATTATCAATTGTACCGTGCTATTCCTTTGACATAACTGAATTTAACTTGCTTTCGTGATACCTTCTCAAGTTCGACGTCTTGTCCTCAATAATGCTGGAATTCATGCTTCTTTCCTTTAATGGTGTCGGTGAATATGTAATATGTAACTATCTGATGGAGTCGATTTTGTTGCAATAGAGGTAATACCCTACAAACATCATGCTTTACATAGGCTTGGATAGTTATTTTCACTGCAGATTAATTTTAAGCCGGCTCATGACCGTAAAAACTGGTATCGCGCCCGCTGCATGGAGTCTATTTGGAAGGAATCTCGCCATGCCGCACGTTTTGTTTACTCACACTTGCGTTCATACAGCACCCAAGACCCGCACGGTTTACTTCAAGTTTAGGCCAAGTTGCCTACATGTGTCTGAAGCATAATTACTTGCCTCTTTATCTTGAAGATATGGAATTCTTGCTTATTAAATTTCTCTCTGTTGAACTTGCTAATCCTAACAGAAACTGAGTGGTTAACACCTCCTCATGTGACACGTTACCCTCTCTCTCTCTCTTTGTTTATCATCTGTCTTCCTCCTAAGCGATTCCATGTTATCTGATGTGCATTTTTTCCATTCATTTGAGTCATAAACTTCTATGAAGACTCGTTATTTTTCTTATACATTACAAATGTTCTTATAATGCTCTCATTCTTTTGGAATCTTAGTAAGGTTATTGACAAGTAACTTATCCTCCTCCTCTTTAGCCCTTTTACTGCCATGGTACTTATATTTCAGCCTCACTGAAGATTATGTGACCCTTTGCTACTGAATGTTGCTCCTCCATCTCGCTGCTACTCTGACACGCGATGACCTATGGGACCATGGATCACCAGCAACCATCCGTAGAAGCCTAGCAGAACTTGCCACCAGACACACCATCAGTGCATAAGAAGTTGCAGACAGCCCGTGGACGAGCCTTTTTTGTGGCCGAGCGATGTCAACAATATGCTCAAGGCTGGATAGGTCCCTCTTTCGCACCTAAGCCCCCGGCAGCTGCCCTCCTTCAGCGGACAAAGTCTTAGATACGCGATGTTCAGATTGACATAAGCAAGATATGAACTGGATCACATGAAATTATTTTGATTGGTAAAGGTGTCAAGTGGCCAAAAATGGACAATATTGTAGTGTAAGCCTTCATCTACAATTTGAAGTAAGCTGAGGATAGATTTGACATCAATAGAGTGAAAAAATTGTCAGGTTGATTATGAGTTCGTTTATAGTTATCACCCAAATCAACATATATATATATATATATATATATATATATATATATATATATATATATATATATATATATTGATTAAACAATGATAATTACTTGGTAGATCTGTATAGGAGGAACAAACAGAAGTATAGAAAAAGTAAAATGAGTTCAAACGTTAACAGGACAACGACGGGTGGCCTGATTTGAGCTCCTAGCCAGAACATACAAGGTGTAGAAAATGTATTCCAGCTAACTCCTAGAAAAGGAGGTTAGGGGACAGAGGTCCCTAATCAAACATGAAAACTTTTTAATGAGGAAATTAATCTCAAAATCATGCGGTCGTAATGAGAATTGAAATAAAAATATATTTTGGCCATTTATTTGTAAAGGCTTTGTTATTATTCTAATAAAGATATTGTTATAATTTTCTTTATCATCCTTAATTTTTATGTATTGATACGTGTTTGGCAATATAATATATATGTCACTGTAATGTTATGTGACTAAGCCTATAGGTTGATTGTGCCACGTGGTTTAATGTGTCCTGTATGTGACGTGGTATACGCCGTATGTGTGCCGTGCATGTATGAGCTACCAATTTACAATTGTTAACCAGCCCTAAATTGCCGAATGGGTAGTTTCGGCCTGGGAGGGGCGAAGACGCCAGGCAACTGCCGGCATTAGTCAGTCGTTTGGCCGCCCTTGGCTTAGACCGGCAGCCCAGTGATATAGGGTTAGACGAACTAGATACCAAAGTCCGAGCATATGGTTATTTTGTGGGTTACCTGGGTTCAAAAAAGTCTGCCGAGAACCCCCTGGTGGGGGGTAGGGATGGGAACCCCCATAATATGGGTCTGACATAGATGACAGAGATACCACTTGAAATCACATCTAATGTTTACTTATCATCAAATCTCCATCAATACAAACAACAGACTTTTTTGGGGGTGGGAAGGGCCCGCCAGACCCCCACAAAAGGGCTTCAAAATTAGGCTAGCATAGATGAACAAGGTACCAGTCAAAATTAGTGCCAAATGAACATGTGTAGTGTACAAAGTCTAGAAAGTTTTACTCCAGAAAAGTCGGCTGGTGGACTATGGGCACCAGACGCCCCCAAATATGGACGCTGGACCCCTGGGGCTCATCTAGGCTAGCCTAGATGTAGGAGGTACCAGCTGCAATCAGGTTTATATGGTGAATGACATCCTAGAGAAATGAAATTGACCAACTCCAGACACCTTGAGGTCAATGTAAGCTGCAAGAAGCCCACGCCCGAACTCACGGCGGCGCTCTACAATGACTTGAAGCGCCATGGTACGGTTTATTGTGGACTTTCCAGGAGTGAATTCAGATTGCTCCAGCCTCTGGTGACTTAGCAGGTGGTCTCTGATACGTCTCAGAACATTGCTTGGAATACTGAGCTGTGTGATGCCTCTGTGATTGTTGCAGTCCCATTGGTCCCCCTTCCCCTTCCAGAGAGGGATGACCACATTCCTCAACAGGTCAGAGGGAATGGTACCAGACTGCCAGATGGCAACCAGGACTGCATTCACCCTCCGTGCCATAGGTTCACCACCAGCCTTTAACAGTTCAGGTGGGATGCCGCAGATACCCGCTGCTTCACGACTCTTAACTTCTGTTAGGGAGGATCCTCACTGATGGGTGGGTCCGGCAATGGAATCTCGACACTACTGGCATACAAGTTAACTGTTGGTCGATCAATCTCTTTGTGACTATCTACGTATCTGTCACTCCCTCCCTCTATATTTCCTCCCTTCTCCCTCTCTCTTTCTCCCCCTCCCTCTCACTCAGTCTGTGTGTTTGTGTGCGTGTGACTATCTCTCTGCCCTCCCGTCTGTCTCTCAATCACTGACTCACATATAGTTTCTCTTTCTCTCCCTCACTCTTTCTCTCTCTGTGTGACTCTCTGTCTAGCTAGCTAGCTATCTCCCTCTTTTTTTCCTCTCTCTCCCTTTTTCACTCTCTCTCTCTTTGACACTCGCCATCTATCTCCCCCTCCTAACTCGCTCACCCGCTCTCTCTCTCTTACTCTTTCTCCCCCCCCCCTCGTTCTCTCTGTGTGCGTGTGATCCCCTATGTATCAATCTCTTCTACTATGTTTATGTCTACCTCCCCAACCCCCTCTCCCTCTCTCTCTTTCTGTCCCTCCGACACCCTTTCTCTCCCTACCTCACAAACCTTCTCTCTCTCTGCCCCTCTCCATCTCCTCTCTCTCTTAACCTTTCTTGAGTCCATTCAATCACCCCCTCTCCCTCTGTTGCTTACAGACACTCTCTACCTCCTCCCCCATCTGTTTCTCTCTGACTCTCTACCTATATTTCTCTCTCTATCTCTGTCTGTCTGCCTGTCTCTCTCTCTACACACACACACGCACAAACATAAATATACACATAATCTTTTCCTCCCACACTCCCCCTCTCTCTCCTCTCTTTCCCTTCCTATCTCCCTCCCTTCCTCCACCCTTCTCTGTCTCTTTTTTCCCTCTCTGTGACTCCCTATCTATCTCTCCCTTTCTGTTTATTTATCCATCTCTCTCGCTCTGTCCATCTATCTCTCCTTTCCTATTTCTCTCGCTCTCCTCTTCTTTATATTTCGGTCTATTCCTTGGGAGGGCGTTTGCTTACTTTGGCCGTAGAGCTGTCAAAAGAGAAAGCAGAGTGTCCACCTGCGTCCGTTGGAGGAAGGAAGGCAGCTGACGTGGCCTAGGCGTGGAAGTGGAAACCATCCTGCTTGACCATATCGTTGACACAGTCTAGCTTCACCCAGACCTTTGCCTATGTGTGGTCCGGGATTCTACAGACATGATCAGTTTATTTTTGGAGGTGCCATTCGAAGTAACCAACTAGTTCGTGTGATGTCCAGCCGGCGAGACACACACACGCACACACACACACACACACACACACACACGCACGCACGCACGCACGCACACACACACACACACACACACACACACACACACACACACACACACACACACACACACACACACACACACACACACATATATATGCACATATACATACGTATACACACACACACATACGTATACATACACACATACACATTTGTATATGTATATATACAGTAAACACAAACACACACACACACACACACACACAATATATATATGTGTGTGTGTGTGTGTGTGTGTGTGTGTGTGTGTGTGTATGTATGTATGTATATACATACATAGGCTAGAATTCTACGGAAATTCGACTGCTAAACGGAAACAAAAGATCGTTGGATGGTGACGTCGCTACAGATTTTTTTTTCGTTGGCTGTATTTTTATCATTTATGTGCCTCCACTTACCGCGTGTTTAGTCAGCTTTTAGCTTTCCAAACACCTCTTTGACCAGATGGTAACTTTACGTTACCGAGAGGCGAAAACTGACAAAGAGACATACAGAGAGCTCCGTCAAGCCACCGTGGTCTGTCGCGACCTTGACCAGGCTGATCTGTGAGCCTCGGACCTCATTCACCGGTCGTTGCTTGAAGAACAGACTCTGAATGTTTGCGTAGCCACGGCTACTATCACTCCCATTCAGGAACCAGTGTTCAGGCACTCTCTGACCCCTTTTTCTACTACCAAATTTCCCTTCTCTTCCTACAAGAGTTCTGGCGAATCTGGTATTTGCCAGGGAGAGGAGTGCAACCCCAGTCCCCTTGTAGCAGCATCAATACCCATCAAAAGAGTAGCTGAACAGACGGCCAAACAGACGATTGCTACACAGAATCCCTGGATGAAACCCCTGATGAAAAAAAATAAAGAGGAAAAGGAGGAGAAAAGAGAGAAAAAAGAGCCACAAGTAATTCTGCAACTTCCTGATAGTTTCCCAGTAGGCATACTGACTGCCATCATCCATGCACACGTGCAAAATATCATTGAGCCAGGCCAATGGTTCAGACATCTTGTAAGAAAAGTTCTAAAAGATAACCACCTTCCTGAACATGATCTGGGTAACGGGGATTCATGGGGGATTTTCAAAGTCATCCCATCCAATACTAAACACCACCACCGAAACCACACTCACGCAGTCAACCACCTCACCACGCAAATACACAAAATAACCAGATCTCGGCCCACAGGACGAGCCAAAGACTGAAATCTTCACCACACCACAGAGGAAACCCACACCAACACCCACACCCACGCCAACACAATTACCTGTACGATCACGCACCTAAACAAACGCGGACAAGCAGTCACCACAACAACCCAAACCACAGCCAACACAGTCAGTCAAGCCAAAAACAACACAGATACACCGCACACACACAGACGACCTTATAGACTCCGAGGTCGATGGTCAGTCCCCTCGCCATAGGGACGGTTACGACCCATCCAAACATATGGCATCCGGCTCTTCGCGGCGGAGCCCTCACACCACAAACACTTAAACAGACAGCAGCTGGCACACGAGATCACACGCGGTGCAATAAAATGGATTACACAAACACCACATACCAAACATGCATCCACGAACAGAAGATCGCACAACACCTATACGAAGGCATGTTCATCCAGCCCAACAAGATTGAAAAAATCAAACAACGAAACTTTGAACACATTCAAAACGGCTGGTACAACGCATCCAAGTAACACCATGGCTGCACCGCACAACGACACACTACACTCGAGTCCCAATCATTCAATACAACGTAATCGCATGGACATATAGACAAAGATAAGAACTCTGTAATCACTACAGACAACACGACCCTGACATTATGCTCATCAACTCACACTCACTCAAACATCCACAAACAGTAAAATATATTCAACTACCTTACATTCACATCCAACAAAACAAACGAAGGCAGCGACGGCGTAGTCATCGCTGTCAAACAACACATCAAACACAAAATACTCGACACCTTCACCTCAGAACTCATGGTCATTGAAATAGACACGCCTCATGGATCCATCATCATCGCAACCACCTACATCCCTCCACTCCACGCAAACCCTACATTGACCAACCTGTCATTTATCGGCTCCTGCAACACAGAAAACCAACATACATAATGGGAGACATCAACGGACATCACAGACTTTTCGGCTACACAGAGACAAATACCATCGGAAGAGACCTCACCTCACTCATCTCCGACGGCAGACTCATCCAACTCGGCCCACACGCACCAAAATTCATACGCCACAACAGCTCCACCACACCAGCAAATTTGAACTACCACATCACCACAGACGATCACATTCAGCGATCACTTCCCCGTGATACACTCTCCACAAACCCCATCATGGTACCTACTCCCCGAGAGATCATTGAGCAAACTGGGAAGGGTTCAAACAAGCACTCGAACACGCACACACTCCAGACCTCGAGGGGCAACCCACACACACCATAGTCCACCACCTTAACCAGTGGTACGCAGACATACAGACCGGCCATGAAGTAAACAATGCCAAAACAACATTCAAAACACTCGTACACTACAAAGAAACACATCGTCTAAAAACACTCAAAATACAATACAGAAATTCAGAGACAATTGACCAACGAAACAAAATACATGAGTAACCATCACTGGGAAACACTCACACGAGAACTATGCATCAGCATAAAAGATCCTGAAGCCTTCTGGCTGAAGTACAGACGACTCTTAGAATCGAACAGACAAGACTACCATATGCATATACAACACCAATAGACAAAAGATCAAATCAAATCAAATCAAAGACATGAGACACGCTCATACACGTACAAATAACACACCATGAGCCAGCAACATCAACAAAATCGCCACATTTTCAACACTGCCCTGGAAACGGGATACTTTCCCTCCTGCTTCAAACAAGCCACGTTCGTTTTAATACCCAAGCCGGGGAAGCCACCTCACGAGGTGACCAGCCTCAGGCCAATCTCTTTGCTAGAGGTCCCTGGGAAGTTGCTAGAGAGGTTAATCATACACAGACTCAAAACCTTGAAAACAACTACACAACCCAAGGCAACACAGAGGGACTGGGAGTGCAATCACCCTCGTGTACGAGGAAATCGCTCTTAGGCTAACATTATACTACGGGATGTCACTAAGGCCTTTGATAAGGTCTGGCATGACTTTCTCAAATACAAAAGAATACAACTTCAACTGCCTCCACATATCACACGCTTCTTATGCAACTTCCTGGACGAAAGATCGGCCAACATCTGGGTCTCATCTCGGCCCCCCCATCCATCTCAGAAGTGGAGTTCCACAGGGCAGCGTCCTCTTGCCTACCCTCTACACCCTATATACTGTCTCATTACCCTCCCCAGCACCATACAGCAACTACACAGCATGCACAGACAATATAACACAAATCATCTCAAACCCCTCCAAATCCAAAAACGTAATGAAAGCAGCCACACAACCATTAACACAATCAACTCATAGGAAAACAAATGGAAAACAAATTCACTATCTTACCACTGATTTGATACAACCCACCCCCAATCACAATAAACAACAGACACATACCCTACACAAACAAAGGAAACATGTTACACCTACACTTCAGCAAACACGGTATCTCCACACACGCACAACACAGAATAAGTCAAGCACGCACAGCTCTCAGCTAAATCAGATATGTTTCATACTGCTCAACACAAACAAAACTCAAACTCTACAAATCTACTGCAACTTGACCCATACTCGTATACATGCCCATGCTACTGATTGCAATCTCTAATACACAAAATCACAAGATGCACTATACTGGATAGACAACACAATACAGGACAGAATACACCACGGAATCACCGCACAATCACTACACCGAACATACAACATAGGGCTACAGAACTTACGCATAAACACACTCGCCAAGCGAGCCTGGGATCGCATACAACATATAAGCAACACTATGATCATCTAACGCCGACGGGGGCGCATCGCCGCATCCACCCTTTGTTTATACCTACGAGTTCCCTCACGGTAAGCCGCCAGGCAGGCACTCGGCCCATCTCAAGCTCTTCACGACAGGTTTGATCTATCTGCCTTGGTTGGCAATCACGGAATGTGCAGATAACAGGTCCTGTGCTAGTCTCACGGTGCAACCGTTAGTTGGACACATGGTCGAGCCAACAATGCCCCATGATCCAATGCAAGGACCTGTTACAAAAGGTTTCAAGACGAGCCTCCAAGGCACAGGAAAATGTCCAGGTTTCATTACAGTATAGCAAAACTGGCAGTATCAGGGTCATAAAAACCCGTGGCTTGGTCTTTCTGCACAGGTACTGACATCTCCAAATAATCTTGTCAAGAGGGTTCATGACCTCTGCTGCCAGGCCAGTCCATCTGCTGACTCCCTGGTCTGACAGCCCAGAGTTATGGACTACACTACCAAGGTATGTAAAGCTCTCTGTGACTTCAATGTCCTTACCGCAAGCATGTCCCGACTGAACAGGTTCTTCTAGCGTCCCCAAAGTCCTGGACCTTGGTCTTGGTCCAGGAGACCTCTATACCCAAGGGATTCACTTCATTAATAAATGTATCCAGAGCCACCACTAAGGTTTCCAAAGACTCAGATAGAATAGCAACATCATCAGCAAAGTCAAGGTCTGTAACTTGATACTGCTCAGAGTTGCTCCACAATGACTTTGAATAGTAGCTCTGCCCAGTATCCAGTCCATGCAAGTGTTGGAAAGAGTTGGTGCAAGAACACAGCCTTGCTTCACTCCTGAACTGACAGGAAAGAAGCTCGACAGGCTCCCACACTTTACAGCACTTTCTGTACCAGTATACAGGCTTGATATTAATCCAATAATCCTTGCTAGAATTCCTCTCAGCCTCAGGATCTCCCAGAGTGATTCCCGATGTTCCGTATCAAACGCCGTCTTGAGGTCGATGTAGGCTGCAAGAAGCCCACGTCCGAATTCACGACGGCGCTCTACAATGACTCGAAGCACCAGGATACGGTCTATTGTGGACTTACCAGGAGTGAATCTGGATTGCTCCAGCCTCTGGTGCCTCAGTAGGTGGTCTCTGATACGTTTTCAGAAGGATGTGGGCAAGAACCTTGCCTGGTACACTTAGCAGTGTGATGCCTCAGCGATTGCTGCAGTCTCATCGGTCCCCCTTCCCCTTCCAAAGAGGGATAAACACACCCTCAACAGGTCAGGAGGAACGGTACCGGACCGCCAGATGGCAGCCAGGACAGCATGTAATCCCTCTGCCATAGGTTCACCATCAACCTTTAACAGTTCAGCTGGTATGCTGCAGACACCTGCTGCTTTACCACTCTTCAGCTTGAAGTTTGCCCCCCTAACTTCAGTTATGGAGGGAGGATTCTCACTGATGGGTGGGTCCGGCAACGGAGTTTCGGCCCTCTCCGCATCCAAGTTAACTGTTGGTGGGTCAACCTGGTACAACTGCTCAAAATACTCAGCCCAACGTTCCCACACCACAACAGGATCTGAGACGATCTGACCACTTACTATGCGAACTGCTGTCACCTGTGAAAAGGGCTTGGAGTTCAGCTTTCTCAGGGCTTGGTATGCAGGACGGTCATTTACTCTGCAAAAGTCCTAATAAACTATTCCTTGTCCCTTCTTCATAGAGACCGGGTTCTGCACACATGAAAACGGTTCAAATCCCGATCCCCTGTCAGACAAGCCGCATGACAAGCATATGTGGCTTCCAGTGTCTCCTGTGAGATGAAATTCTATATTGCTCTCGGGCGTACACCAATCGTCTCTTGAGCTGCATCAAGCATTTCGCGCTTGAAGGTATCCCACAGGGTCTGTCAGACTGTTGAGCATTGTGAAACAACCAGAGATTGCCTCAGCAAACCCACGGGCACACTCCCCCTCCCTCAGCCTGTCCAAATGAAACACCCTAGGGTGATCATTGGACCACTGGGGAGTTTTGAAGTGGACCCGGAGGGTAGCCACAGCCAATCTATGGTCAGTACCACAGAACTCAGCACTCCCATACACCCTGCAGTTCTGGAGGATCCTCCAGTGAGTGCTAACGAGTATGTGGTTGATCTCCTTGGCTGCGTTACCCGCATCGTTGCACCATGTCCAACAGTGCGGGTCTGGGCGCTGGTACCAGGAGCCAGAAATCCTCGATTTCTGGGACCTAGCAAAGTCCCGGAAAGGAAACTATTCTCACTACCGGCATCAGCTTTTGAACCATGGGGACCGACAGACATCTCATAGCCAGCTCAATCACAGCCAGATACCGCATTGAAGTCATCCAGAACAATACGAATAACTGTTTGTCACAGATGCAAATTTGGTGTAGAACATCTCTTTCACATCAAGTTTACAAACATTGGTGGGAGCGTACACAGCAATAAGAGACATGAAGCCAAATGATAGCTTGTCTCAATACCATTATACACTCATCAACAGGAGTAACCTCTACTACGGAGGGCTGGAGATGGCAATGGCTACTCCCTGTAGGTGTAGCCACCTACACTGGTCATGCTGCTGCCAGGTCTTCTCACCTTCGAGAGAGCAGCCACCTCAACTCTCAGCCTCCCCAGTTCCCTCGACAGTAGAGGCAACCGATCATCCCGACGCAAAGAAACGTTCCAAGCCCCCACCCTGACTTCCTACCTGAGCTTTAGCCTTGGGCAGTCATTCTGGGTGGATGCCACCTCTGCCACCCCCGCCGACGCTACCCCATATAAAGGGGGGTGGCAGGCTGTGGGCCCCATCATCCACCTGTGGGGTTCCCTAGGGCTTTCACCCACATGCTTCACTCCGGGCTGGTGGCTGCCAGAATGCAGGTGGGATGAGTAGTTCCCGTTCCCATCCTTTGCTCCAGCAGTCGCCCTCCCAACAGGGCCCACAGTCCACCTCTTTTGCTGGGTGGGAGGGACATTTCCCCTACTCCCAGCCTTTCCATTTATATGTAGCACTGCCGATTGGTTATATCTGGGGGGAGGAGGACTGGCAAGGCCCACCTCCCCCGAGCCTCCCATTAACCCCATGGGGGCTTAGTGACAGGAATTGGTACAGGGCCAGGGTGTGTCCACAAGCTGGTGGGCCATGACCCTGAACCTCTGGGACCTACTGCTGCTCTGAGATCCCCCACAGTTAATGTGGGACCGCAAGGTACCCAGTTTCCATGGGAGGCCATGAGGAGGCACTGCAGAAATCTCGTTGATGGAGAGGTTAAGCACTGGCAAGGGGAAGCTTATGCAGGGCTGCTCCCTTTTTCGCACTAGGCTAGCCAGTAGTGGTAGCTGCAAGCGAGAAGGCATGCAAGCACTTAACACTAACTAGACTACCAACGACTTACGATGGATACGCCTGCACCAACAAGGTTTTCGAAGAGGATACCCGAAATGTCCTTACAGCGGCCACCTTCTCTCCTGTCCTGTCACCACAGAAGAGGGCTTGACTAACACTGGTAATGAAAGGCACAGACAATAATATTCTGAAGAAACAACGAACTCCATAGAATTTGAGATAATCAAATCTGCCCCCTTTGTTAAGGTGGACCTCATATCATCAAGGGTAGGTTCAGAACAATGGCTATGGCTGATAAAATAAAATAAAACGGACTTTGCCTCTTCTGGTTTTCAATCCCATCTAGGAATATCGAGTATGAACGATACATCAATGTCCCCCAGTGCATGTTATGTCACTCATAGTACCACATAAAAAAGCATGCCCGAACCAAGGAACAAAAATCTGCAGTGAGTGTGTCCAAGAAGGACATATCTTTAGAGATTGCCCAAATAAATCAACCCCAAAATGCATTAACTGCGGGGAGAACCAGAGAACCCTGTCAGGAAAGTGTAAAAACAGAAAAGAAATCATAGCAAAAATTGAGAAAGAGAAAAAAGAAAAGAAAAGACAGAACTACTGTATAGCGAAAAAGGCAGCAAATGCTGCACTAAAACAGGCAACCACAACCAAGCAGATAAGTTTGCTCCCAAACGACCTCTCGTTCAATGGGATCTATTTTTATTTTTTTCGATTTTTCGATTTCTCTTGCCGATTTTGATGAAACTCACACCCTTTTATTTAGACCCTAGACTGATCTCTGTGGTAGACTTTTTTTTCCGAAATCGCCTAAACAGTTTTAGAATTATAGTAAAAAAAACGAAAAATCACCGAAGATTTTTTTTTTTGAAACAATCAGGAAAAAAATGCAGTCATTCTGATTGTTTTACTATACAGAATCATCCTCAATCTAGGGAATGTCGGTGGCACTTTTTTCGATTTCGATTTTTTTTTTTTTTTTTTTTTTTAGGAAATATTTTACCGAGTCGACTGGCAAAACCGAAAAAAAATGTAACGGTTTTCGTCACATATATCAACTTTACAAGGAAAAAATCGAAAATTACGCCACCGACATTCCCTAGACACTATTTATCTACAAAAAGAGCCATGATACGTTTGTTTTGGACTAAATTTGAGTCCAAAACCTTGCATGAAGTATACTTCCAAAATAACGGTCACTGCATTTTTTTTTTCATAATCCTTATGATATGAAAAATTAAAGGGAGAAGCATAATCCTCCTAATCCATAATTGTCTATCCTCCACCTGAAGTCCGAAGTATTCTGGACACTGCCAGCACGTAACGGTTTCTCAAAATCTTTCGTATAGTGTAGCAAGGATGGCAGTAATTTTTCGTGTCTATAGGCCTACATTGACCATTCTTAAAAATTTATCAAAAATAAAAAATAAAAATAAAATCGTACAGTGTAACAGGAATAGAACTATCCTTCGACTATAATATGCAGAAGCCATTTTTTAAAGGTCACCCTTACTTTTTTTTTGGTGAATATTTTCCAAAACCCACTATCTCGACACCTTAAAAAGGGATACTAAAAATACATGTTAATTTTATAAGAAGTACATGAAAATATTGCAATATTCCTTATTGCATCATGTAATAGATCTATTATTCAGCTACATAATGAGCCATAATACATTAAAATCGAACTGAAAATACGTGTGCTATGCATAAAAAATTGAAGGACCTAATAATCGCGATCTTTTTCCTTTTCATATTTATACATTTTACATGACAAATCATGTATGAAATAGTTGTCTACTATGTAATTATCTATTATTTACCCATTATTGTTGTTCTAATGAGGTTTAACAACGTATAATATTTGGTCGGAAAATAAATGTTCTCCAGCCGGATGGGAATCATACCGTCCTTTTCTCAGCGCGGCCGGTGCGTCGCGTCGTGGACCATGAAATCTTTACATCTGCGGAATATTGGTTTTCAACTCTACGGGGTCACTTGGCCAATTTTCACACTCAGACCCCGTGGACAGTACACTCCGTGACCTCACACGAAGAGGTCGTGTGGTGCCCTGCTCCGGTGCCCTCGCCCCTTACACATGGATCTCTGGTGTCATGTACGAGGAAATTGTTCATGAATCTTTAGGTGCGCATATACCTCGCAATTGAAACGTCATGAGAGTAGTGATGTGAACATGGCTATGTTTTAAATTCAATTGAATTCATTCCTCCGCCGAGTGCCAAGTACTGTGTTAGTGACCGTTGGAGCTGAGTGCCCCGTTGTCCCGAGCGCCATAATTCACTTGTCACGAGGCGGGCGAGCCAGGCGCGCCAGGCGCCGCGGTCACCACCCCCACGATGGGGGAAAACCGCAAAGTAAACACTGAGGGGGAAGACTCGCGGGATAGCTGTCCCACCCCTCCCCCGGCTGAAGAGTGCGCTTCAGCCTGTAATTCAGTGGACAGGACCGCTGAACCCATCGCCATGCAAGAGGCACAAAATGATGGTGATGCCCAGGTGGGTGACGCCGCTGCTGATCAAGGAGGTGACGGCTTCACGTTAGTGGGCCAGAAAAAGAGAAAGAAAAGAGAGCCCAATAACGCCAGCAAGACACCACTCGCACCGAGGAAAGACTACGTCCGTCTCGCCTTCCCTGAAGGCACCACGAAAAAAGAAAAGATGAAATGGCTACAGGACCTTGGCAACCCCTCTTTGAACCTGAGGGGTAAACCCATTGACCTTGTGAGAGGGGACACGCTCTCCTCGCCATATATCTATGTCGCCCGCTCCCAGCAGAGCTATATAGAAAACCTTACCGGGGGACTTATTGTAGGTATTACCTTCAAATCATGCGATGAAAAGAAGAAATCGGAAAAATATGACGAATACCTCGTCACACATTATAACAAGGACCTTGACCTTGATAATGCATATGCACTCGATGGAGTCCACAAGGCCATTCGAGTGTACAAGGATGGCCAACCATTAAACCGAATCCGCATCGTATGGAAAGGAGAGCAACCCCCTCCAAGTACATACAATTTCTTCGGAAAATACATGCCCACCAGCCACGTGCGGCCGTGGAGGGCATCCCCCGTCATATGCTACAACTGCATGGGAAGCGGCCATGTAGCTAAGTATTGCAAGGATAAGGCACGCTGCGCAGCATGTGGCGAGCAACACAGTGCCAAGGAGTGTCCTCGCAGTGCTGCAGGGCGAGAGCCTGCTGCAGATGCACCAAGCTTCGTCCCATCCTGCTTCAGGTGTGGGAAGGCAGGTGTCACTGCCTGGCACTGGGGGTGCACAGCCCTCCCTGCTCTGGCACCTCCCCCCCCTCCTCCTGTGGCCGCAGCACCGACCGCGAGTGCCCAGCGCGGCCCTCCCTGCCCTGGCCCCTCCCCCCCACCCCCTGTGGCCCCGGCGCCGACCGCGAGTGACCAGCGCGGCCCTCCTAACCCAACCCGCGGCCAGCGTGCCGGGGGAGTGCCCAGCCGTGCCGTGTGTGACGTCACCAGCCGCAGAGACTTCAAGGGCTGTCGGCGAGTGGGGAAGCAGAGGTAGCCGAACTACGCGACACGGTTGCGTTGTTGAAGGAGCAGGTTGACAAGATGATGCTAATCATCACAGAGCTCAAGACCGCGACCCCCCTCCCCCCCCAGGCGCCCGCCGAGGCGGCCGTCCCTCACCCTCGGGCAGGGATGACCGCAGGCCTGGCCGGGGAATCCCCCGCAAAACCATGTGGAAGAAGTGACGTCACGCCAGCTGACCATAGTGACATAAATGTGCAGGAGCTTTTAAAGAAAATCAAAGCTCTGAGACAAGAAAACAATAACTTGAGACAGGACAAGGAAAAAATGAACAGGGACTGTCATTGCCGAGATACTAGTACTGATATTAGTGTTAAAGAAACGAGCGAGGAGATATGATGTCATGACATCAGTGCTGATAACCAGAGTGGGCGTGTCAGCGCTGACAGCAGCGACGAACACTACCACGATCCCTGCGGCACCGAGTCAGACGAGGAGTCCAGTGACGTCACCAGCCCCCCAGGTACACCCGGCACAACAACCGAGGGGACTGTGCTAAGAAGTGGGACAAAGCTAAGACCTAATATTTGACATGGTTAAAAGTACTTTTAAGCTTAGGACAATCATCTGTAATAGAATGTACATTATTCATGAAGTTATATGTTTCTTATGTGAACCTAAATTCCGTAATATCAATGGATATAAGCGCATGAAGTACAGATTACATAATAATACACTACTCACATATGGATAGACACACAATTAAATTCATATCATGGAATATGCGTAGTATTAAACCTAGGCTGAGTGACCTAGAGTTTTATATTCGTAAATATAATATTGATGTGATTTGCGTGCAAGAACCTTTTGCTGCTGCTGCTAAAATGAAAATTGCACCTTCAATTAAGGGATATCATTCTTATGTGAATACAGCCATGACTGGATTGTTGACATATGTGAAGGTAACATTGCCACATAAATTAGTTAAAAAATCCGAGAACACTGATGTTCAATTTCATTTAAAAATTCAGACTGCCTCTGGGTATTTTTCACTATATAATATATATGCCAGATCGTCAAAATTTCTGGCTGTTTCTTTACCCAATTTTCACAACCAAGGCACGTTATGCATGGGCGACCTTAATGCAAGGCACCCACACTTTGGAGACAGCCAGCGTAATAGTAATGGGGAAGAATTCAAACATTTCATTAATAGTAGATCACTAACAGTATATGACACAGAAATAGAAACTCATTTGGGAGGTGGCAGGTTAGATTACGTATTTGGCAAAAATCTAGTTCATGGTAATGTCTGTACTTCACTGGTACGAGAATTAGTTAGTGACCACTTTGCAATCCGAACTGACTATACTGTTGACAGCAACTCAGCCCCTAAAACACCTAGGCCTAGAATAATCATCCCACCGGGCCTGGAGCATCACTTCAAGGCACGTGTCTTTGATTGGTACAACACATATGAAGTAACAACAGTTGAAAATTTTTCTCAGGATTTAATCAAAGTTGTCACTGACTACTATAACACATGGGTCTGTTCACGAAAACTCTCGAAGAAAAAGAGCCCCCAAGCCCCCCATGCTCCGAGGTGGATCAATGACCCAATTCTAGCCAAGGAACATCAACGAGTTCAGGAGCTTGCCAATTGATATAAAGATAACAAGACAGACAATCTTATTCAGTTTCTTAAAGCCAATAAAGAATTCAGAGAACTAAAAACTGAGATTCGTAGTAAACACTGGGAACAATTTTTGCAAAGCATCAATAGTCAAACTTCCATGGCTGATGTATGGAGAAAGATTAATAGGCTGACAGGTAAAGCTCCCACAACACCGCAGTTTCACAGCCCACAAGAACAGGCTAATATGCTACTGGAGCAGTGGGCTGAAAACTCTCAGCTGAGCTCACTTCCACAAGGGATAAAAGACCATCTCGACAAGTCAAAAATAGATAGGAAATTCAATATAGCAGTAGCCTGTGCTGCTATTGACCCATCCGACTTTGCCGAAATAACCGAGTGGGAACTGAGAAATGCCCTTGTGAAAGGCAAGGCAACAGCCCCTGGCGAGGATGGCATTACTTACAGTGTTCTTCGCCTCATTGCGCAGGTGCCAGGCAACCCACTCTTACACCTGTATAGACTCAGCCTATCACAAGGAATCCTCCCAAGCTCCTGGACTAAAAGTTTAATCATCCCTATACCCAAATCCAACACTGACAAATACAGACCAATTTCCTTGACCTGTCTGTGCAAAGTACTTGAGAGAATAATTCTGAACAGACTCATGTACCGTATACATGCTAAGTTATCCCCTAGACTGTATGGATTTCTCCCAGGACGTAGCAGTCAGCATTGTTTTGCAGAATACTTAACAAACTCAATACCAGGCATGCAAACCGTATTTCTTGATCTTCAATCTGCCTTTGATATTGCAAACAGAGAAATGATCCTTGAGCAACTAGCTAGCTTTGGTATTCAGGGAAAACTGTTAACATGGATTCAAATGTATCTATCCAATCGATCGGCTCAGGTTTTCTTCAGGGGTGTTAAGAGTACTCATGCAAAAGTGTTTGAACTCGGCACACCTCAGGGAGGTGTACTTAGTCCCATGCTATTTAACATCCTAATGCATAGATTACTAGGCGATATACCACTTGAGGGCAGTGACTCCATTATTTGCTATGCCGATGATATTTGCATTAAATCCTCATCCGAAGAGAGAATGCAACAGATCCTTGATGTGCTTTCAGCAAGGGCTACAGAGTGTGGCTTGATAATATCGACTGAAAAAACCAAGGCACTTAACCCTAAAACAATCCCTCTGCCAAGGTTTCACATCAATGACGTTGAGCTAGATCTCTGTCACCAATACAAATATCTCGGGGTGGCTGTTAATGATGCAGAGTTCATACAAAACCTGAAGAAAAGGCTGTGGGAACGTCTGAAGCCACTTAGGACACTTGTCGGCAAAGACCATGGTATTAATGTCAATATTGCTAGACTCTTTTACCTGTCATACATACGGTCGGTCATAGATTATCATGCATTGCACCTAGTATTATACAACAGAGTTGGCTAGTTTAGAAATTGTACAAAATGAGGCCATGAGGCTTATTCTCGGCGCCCCTAAGACAACGAGGATTGTGAATATGAGATCAGAACTTAATTTGCCGTCTGTCTATGAAAGAATATTATACATAAACACCACATTTAGCGTCAAAGCAATAAGAGAACCCCTCTATTGTACAGAGTTCCAAAGACAACTAAAACATAGAATAGTGGAGTTAACTTTGAATGGCAACATCGATTCAAATTCAAATCCATGGCAACAAGTAACATGTAAGCACTTGTCTCAGCTGAACATATCCATAACTAAGACCCTACATGGACGTTCTGCTCCACCGTGGAAAATGTCGGACCTAAGTGTATTTTATACGACTGCCCCCAAAAAAGACAGTGTCCCCCCTGCTGTGCTTAAGCAGTATGCTTTAGCAATTATCAATGAGCACCTTGAAACTATGCCCAGTGCGTATGAATGCTACACTGATGGATCCTTGCAGTCTGGGAGTAGAGCAGGATGCGCTTTTGTCGTATATAAAAACAATATTTTGCAGCATCAGGATTGTAGGCGGGTTCATGACTGGGCTAGCACTACGCAAACTGAGTTGGCAGGAATTCTCATAGCCACCGAATTTCTATTAAGTCAAGGCTCAGGAGTCATTTTCTGCGACTCACAGAGTGCTCTCCAGGCACTGAACACACTAGACAAAGGTGCAGGAAATATTGCAAATGACATAAGGATAAATGTGTATCGTGCAAAAGAACGAGGCCATGATATACGTTTTGTGTGGATACCATCGCATGTTGGAATCCCCAGGCATGATCATGCTGACCGCCTAGCAAAATCAGCATGTGACAAGCAAAGTGTTGATATAGATCTTGGAGTACCTCTTGCTAGGATTTCACACATAATTAAAACTTCCTTCAAAGAGGACTTGTCTGACTTGATTAATTCTCAACGGCCTGAAAGCTGTAGCATAAAGCACTATGACAGGTTTATGCAAGATGTTTTCATCTATGGTTTATACAAAACAAGAACAAGACAGTGTGATATTGTGACCGCAAGAATCAGGCTGGGATATAGATTGTACTGGCAGGTCAGTACAGCCTGTAATATTGAAGAAACGAAGTGTAAATTATGCAATGAAGAATATAAGCGAACACTTGTACATTATATCTCAGAGTGCCAAGTAATACAGCCTTTCAGACCACCTAGCATGAGGTATGGAGAACTATGTAACTACTTCATATCATCTGATGTCTTGGAAGATATAATTATGTTATATCCTAAATTTGGAATGTAGTATCACATGACCACATATCAAATGTTACATTGCCTTTCCACGCCCAAGCCGTATGCCGGCTTGACAGATGAGTAGATAAATTACTGATCGTTCTTTTCCTTTAAATGATATATTTTAGACCGTAATAATTTTATGATATAGATTTATTCTGTAATACTATTATATAATGCTTTGACCATGTATCAAATGTACTACAGCTTGCCCACGCCTGTGCAGTTAGCCAGGGTGGTAAATAAAGGACTAAACTAAACTAAGACCCCGTGGAAAGACGAAATACTATTACATGGCGATATAAAAGTATGTATATAACCGGGGGCCTAGGAACTCCTTGATAATGTATTTAGCTCAATTTCGGCAAGATGGGCGAAAATAGCCGAAAAAAGGCCAGACCTTCAAGGTTCTAGTCGCTTACCTCGCAAGCATCGGAAGATCTGGCACCTATGCAGAGGAAGTTAAAAATGGACTGAAAGCAGCAAACCTACCAGAGGTAGATGTCCCCAACGATGCTGATTTCGCAGCGATTTTCCAGCTGGTCCCACCACCATCGCCGCAAACTATGGAAGTACTAACCTCTTCCCACAAACCCACTCTCCAATCCTCTGATGAAAACCATTCAGTCCGTCCCAAAATGCGCCACCCATCAATCTCGACCGCTAGCACCACAAGCGAGCTCTCCCACATCCAAGCCCTTGAGATGGCAATCACAATAGATACTGATGCTATCATACAAGAGGAACTGGAGATTAACTCAGCATCACAAGAACCAACACCAGAGAGCAAGGAACAAAGGAAACCAAAACCAGTAACAAAGATCCTTTATGGAGGAATAACAGCAGTCCCAGATCTTGGGTTATATTTGTACGCACATGAACCAAAAAAGTTTCTTAATCACGACCGAATCATAAAACAAAAAAATTGTCTTTACTAAACTTTAGAAACTATAAACAAAAAAGAGAAAATAAAGAGGCACCTGGAAGCACGATCCATCGAAGTCCATGGAAAATAGATATTGGGAAGACACAAGCTCAGGGGCATTAGGAACGAATACTCTGAGATAATGCAGTCCACATCTAAAACCGCAAAATGACGTCTCAGAATTTTGTCCAATGGCATACAAAAAAAAAAAAAAAAAAAAAACTCTAATGTCTATGCCTTCCACTCCCCAGATGTCATTCTAATCAACTGTCATAGGTTAAATGACAACGAAAGACTGAAAATTTTATCATACATCTACCAGAAGCACAAGTCATGGGAAAGAGCCGACGGGGTCGCCCCTTGTAGTTGGGAGAGGGCTCCTACACCGCAATATCTATGATTTCGATCATTAATTTCTGGCAGTAGAAATTGATACCACCAGAGGCCCTGTCATCCTAGCAACTGCGTATCTCCCACCACGCCGTCATTTCCTACCATACCCATACTTCCTGCAGCTCATAAAGCTACATACTCCTGTATACCTCCTGGGAGATTAAAATGCTTGACACAGAACTCTTGGACACCAAGACAACAATGCCATTGGAAATAGCATTTCCAGTCAAATGGGAGACAACCGCCTACACCACCTAGGTCCTACCTTCCCTACCCTAATATGTCACAATTCCAGACATAGTCATCACCAACAGATATGGACATTTTAACTATTGATTCATCCCAGGCAATCTCGCAACAAGCGATCATATACCAGTTATTCTGGACATAACAGACCCAATTCTAAACTCATCCACCCCAAGATACGACTACAAAAATGCCGACTGGAATAAATAAGAAATGTTAGAAAACAAACCATCCAATGACCTTAATGGCAAATCAACTGCAGAGATTGATCTGGAGACAGATAATTGGTTTCGAAATTGCAATAGTACAACTTTAAATAATAAGATCAGAAACTGCCTCTAATTAATCCTCGAAGGTTGCAATATTGTGCTGGGACAATATTGCAACACGGAGGAGTTAGAAGGTCACTTCACCAGCTTCTCGCAGTCGACTCCACACTCTCCTCTGGCTCGAGTGAGGAGACCGAGACGAAGGACAGAGAGGCGAGTGAAGACAGGTTATCTTACAAACTCGTTTTTATGTCACGAATGTGCGAAAGTTGGCTCAACCTCCGCACATAACGACAGATAAACTCCGAGAATAGGCGGGGTAATCTATATGTTTATACATGTATATTGTTATGTGTGCGCATGTGCTTAGGTGCATATATATTTGCACGGGTGTATATGCGTATGTGTATGTGTATATATATATGTATGTGTAAGTGTATATATATATGTATGTGTATGTGTATATATATATGTGTGTATGTGTATATATATGTATGTGTATGTATGTGTAGGTGTATGTATATGTATGTATGTGGAGTGCGTGTATACACATATAGGTATGCAAGTGTGTGTGTGTGTGTGTATGTATTTATACATGTATACGTATATGTATGCAGGGGCGGGTCCACAGAATTTTCTGGTGGGGGCACAGGGAGTAACAACAATAAATCTGGGGGAGCCGCCCAAAAGAAACAAAAATTAAGACTGCCCACTTCAGTATTTATATTGTACAGTTACACATTGTTTATATTTTCATCTTGCTGTGTGCTGTATTATATATAATTATATGTTAATATATATTTATATATAAATATTATATATAAACATATATTAATATATAAAGGGTCAATGACTCTTGGGTGGGGGGGGGGCGCACATGGTGGCCATTCAGATTGCAGGGGGGAGCAGGTGTCCCCCTGTGCCACCATGGAAGACCCCGCCTCTGTATGTATGTATATATGTGCATGTATATGACATGTCTGTATGTGTGAATGTATATGTAGATAACGAAAGTTTCCCATTTATGTATTATTTAAGAATATGTTTAAGGTGAAGGGAACAAGAAATAATGATCCGCTTTTCTCTTGTAGCGTGGTTAAAGTATGACACCAACACTCGCCCTTCTACAGGAGCTGGCAAGCAATCCTCGGACCGCAGAGATGCGGGCATGGGCATGGGGAAAAGCCGGCCATTACTACCTCCTACAGAAGTGGAGAAACAAAAATTGTTCAGTGCTCGGCTTTATTTACTTAGCACTATCCGCTACTAGAGCCTCGGTTCACATATGCGACAAGGTCAATCACTGGTAAACATCAGTATCACAGAATATCGCAAAATATCATAAAATGCACGAAAATCACAGTCAGGAGTCCTCCCCAGCCCACACTCACACCTTTCCACAGTCAAGGTCAACCGCCAACTGTCCTCTGTGGCGACTCCACTGTGCGTCACGGCAGGGCGGGGGGAGGGGGGGTGCCAAGTACCCATATGTGAAGAGGTGTGAGTGTGGGTTAAACGAGCTCCTATCGGACCCAAAACTTACTATATATCCTTCTGGAGGTGGGGTGTTTAGAAATGTGCGAGGGCTTGCTAAGAGGCTTCAGAAAAGGCATTAATATTAAAAGTGAACACCCCAAGGGGGAAACACGACCACCCGTTCGCATACACGAATCCATGAATCCAGGGCGTGTTCGTGCAACAAAAATAAGTAACAACAATCTTATTTATGTATATAAGAAAGCTATGTAACATAAGCATATTTAGAATGTGAAAAGAGTACTTTAAATTCGTACAAGCAGAGAAATCAAAGGAAATGAATAATCTTCAACAGCCCCCTCCGCACTCACAGGTACCAACTGACCTGAAACAGCAAGGGGTTAAGCCCCCACCTTTCATCTTCTCCCTCTAATATTTCATTTTAGGTAGCTAGCTACTATCTCAGCCCTTCTTTCTTCCTTCAAGAATCTTAGATTCTCTTCTTTTCTTTCCTTTTCTTATATTGTATATACCTCATAGCACCGAGCATGATGACCTTCATACCTAGGCGAGGAAGGGGCCCCCGGATGGTGCACACTCGCAGTAGCGTGTGTGTGTGAGTCGGGAATGTTTTCCACGCACAGACGGTAGCCATCATGCCCACACATCACCACATCATCCCACCACATACCATTCTATTCTTTTTTTTTCTTTTTGTTAACATGTGTTACCATAACTCTGTCTATCAGACCATCACTATTTCTTATAACTATTACTTCTCCCCGCTCCACTCTTACCTCACCTCTCATTATTTAAATATTTGTTACATTCTTATTTTACAATAAAAAAGGAAAGTAAGAGAAACAAAACAATAACAATTTATGTTCGTTTTATGTTTAAATGCTTATGTTCCATGTTCTACGTTTGTTTATGTTTATATTTCCTGAAAAAAAGAAAATGACCCACTGACCTCGCTCTCAGCTCCTCGGAGCTGGGAGGGAACAGGCGAGGGTCTCACCTGCAATAGGCTGTCATAGCGGGACTTGCGCTTACTATGATAATCTCTAGCAAGCGAAAAAAAACACACACAAAAAATAATCTTGGCCACTTTTCTATGTTATATTCTATGTTTATGTTTACGTTCCATGTTTCCATATTTCCGTTCTATGTTTATGCTCACTTTATGTTTGTATTTACCGATAAAAAAGAAAAGAAAAGAACTTGAACCTCGCTCTCAGCTCCTCGGAGCTGGGAGGGGGCAGGCGAGGGTCTCATCTGCTAAGCGAGACTCACTATGATGATCCCTAGCAGGCAAAAAAAGTTCTTTGTTTATGTAGATGTTTCTCTTCTATGTTTATATTCCATGTTTCTAAGTTTCCATTCTACGTTCCAGTTCTATGGTAATGTTCATATTCCATATTTCTATCTTATGTCTCTGCCCATGTTTATGTCTGTGTTCTATGTCTCTGTTCTATGTTTCTATTCTGTTTCTATCTATGTCTATGTTCTGTACTTCCACTTTACGCCTTTGTTCCATATTTCTATTCGATGTTTCTTTTCATGTTTATGTTTACGTTCTATGCTCCTATTTTTATGTTTCCTTTTTGTGTCTATATTATTTATGTTGATGTCAATGATTATGACAAAAATGCAAAAACAAAATAAAGATAAAAGAGTGACCCACTGAACCTCGCTCTCTGCTCCTCGGAGCTGGGAGGGAGGCAGGCGAGGGTGTCACCTGCAATAGGCTATCATAGCGAGACGCTCTCACTATGATAACCTCTAGCTGGCGAAAAAAATACATATGGTGTCTATCTAACCCGACCGGTTAAAAGAAAGAAAAATGCGTACTACTCTCCACAAATTGCAAAGGCATGAAAACGCCAAAGAAAACTAAGCAAGGGGTCTCGACCCCCTACCTTATTCCTTAAACATTCTTTCATTTTTAAGTAGCCAGCTACCCCTACCTTCCCCCTATCCTACACTGAGGCGTCCTTGCCATCCTCTCCCTCTAGTTCAATCTTCTACGACTGAGGCACAGACGAACAGACGGAGGTAGAGGCAGACGAGGGCCAATCAGACGGATGGAGAGAGGAACAAGGTCTATAGAAGTACAGGTCTCGTCACTTCGGAGTTCTGCGCAGCTTTGGGTGATAAGGCCTATGACGTCACTAGGTGTTGACTGGATGGGAAGGAGATAATAGAAAACGGTAGCAGATGAGCAAATACAAAGTAATTTTAGATGTCGGCACGTTGAACGACTTGCATATTGGACAGATTTTACAAGCGATGATTATCAGTGATTGTTTGTAGGTCTATATCGCATGTTTTACGTAAATTCTGTTTTGCAATTCGCATGCTGCAGCTTAGATAATATTACATAATAAAGAAGTAAAATAAACAAAGAAGACATGGCACATTTAAACCAAATGTTTTTGACGAATATATTATAATACAAATCATACAACCAACGCACTGCATAAAATCAAATATAAGTACAGCTTATATACATACATACATATATATATATATATATATATATATATATATATATATATATATATATATATATATATATATATATATATATATATGTGTGTGTGTGTGTGTGTGTGTGTGTGTGTGTGTGTGTGTTTAATATATATGAATTTATGTATATATATGATATATATATTTATATATATATACATATATATATATATATATATATATATATATATATATATATATATATATATGATGGGAGATTACAAATTTTGCAACCAACCACTGGACATTGTCGCTTTACGCGCGCCAGTCAGTCAAGCGAGCGAAAACAGAGAGAGAGGGAGATCCTTACGGCTCTACCTCACATCCAAGAATGACCACACGATTAGCGTTTAACCCAAAACCCAGGCTTCTACGCCTTGTGACGTCATGCGCAAGACAGACGATTTTGAGTCGCTTAGTGACGAGACCTGTACACCCAACAACAAAAGTGATGTCGCCTCGCCGGACCTAGCTTGGAGAGATCTCGCCCTTCATGCCCTGAAAGGTAGCCCACGTTCAAACGACCTGGACATAGAAAAAAGGGGGAGGGGAGAGGAAGGGGGTGATCTGGATTCGCTAGGCAAAGCAAGGAGTGAGTGTTCGGCTGTTTCAGTCCCATCTTATCGAGGCTACCGTCCGCAACCCACCCCCTCTCTTCCTCTCACTCTCCCCTCCCCCCCCCTCTCTCTCTCACACACACACAGTGTGTGTAATATTTGTGGGTGTTAATAATGTATCGTCTCAAATAGCGCCTCGAACTACCAAACATTAATAAATGGCTTTGGCCACAAAACTTCGAGGGTAATGGGGTGTAAAGGGTTAGGGATCGATTCCCTTGTTTTCCTTTTATTTCGTTTGGGTGCTTCCTGCAAACCACGACCTCCAGTCGCGTTCATGAATCGCGAAGCATGGTTAGGTTGGGTCAATTTGAGTGTGAAGGGCCACTTGGCTCCGCCACACACAATCATATACTTATAGAAAGTATTTATGTCTATTATATCACCATAAAGTTTGAGATATAAATTGATTTAAAGTGCATCCTCAGTCAACCTAATTTATTATATTGTTTCCGAAACTTTTAGTGAAAAATGAATGATGTAAAATGAAATGCAGTTAATGTGTGCAACGGTGCATTAATATAATAATGGTAGGGTATATATGATGCAGATGTTGCGAAACTTATATCAACATATTTTTAGTGTTAAATTATTAGGTGACAGTCTTTACACTTGGCAGATTGGGCACTTCCCAGCGAATCCCCTTCCCGGCTCACGCTTGCTCACTCACCTCGCGAAGGGCCGAGTCTAGCTTCACTCTATCCAAGGCTAACGGGATATTCCCTAGCCTTGCCTCTATTAATTCTTACCTCTTTATGTGCCGTTTCAGCAGCTGGTGTCCAATACCTTGTCGAAACCCTTCAAACTATTCAAGAAACCCATTGCTTTTGATATTCATCTATTACATATTCATTTCGTTATTTTTGGTAATGAAAGAATTGTAAACATTTGGAAATATAATGGCGTATGAATTAATATCATATGCTATTTTCCAAATAACATTAAAAGTTTACCATTATCTAAATAGCGGATCCAGGTGATATAAGACGGAGGAGAGTGAGAGAGTAGCTGCTTAGGATAATGCAGAGCCATATATTAATATACATTCTTCATATATGTATGAAGGATGCTTCCGTCTGACGAATAGTCAGTTCCAACAATGTTTAAGTTTATATAGATATGACAAGGAATTGAAATAGAACGATGCAATAAGATTTCTTGATAATTATTTTCGAAATAATATGCGATAACTTATTTCTTAAGGCAGGTTTCCAATATGTCCATCAAAACAAAACAGAAATAAAAGCGACCCCCCTCTCTCTCTCTTCGTATATATTTCAGTCATTATTGCACTTCTTCGCCTGATTTCCGTACTTTTCCTCCTCCTCACATTCGAACCATCCTAACTGTGT
>NC_091568.1:18235312-18237812 GCF_042767895.1 Penaeus vannamei
GCCTTTAGCAGTTCAGCAGGGATATCGCAGATGCCTGCAGCTTTCCCACCCTTCAGGTTGGAGATCGCATCCCTCACCTTATTCATGGCAGGGGGATCTTCACCGATGGGTGGGTCAGACAGAGGTATTGCGACATCCGTTGCATCTAGACTAACTACTAGGGGTCTACCAGATACAATTGATAAAAATACTCGGCCCAACGTTCACGAACCCCAACACGAGATGATCCGTCCATCCACTGAGCGGTAGTCTTGGTAAGTCATTTACCAGGAAATGGCTTTCTACCTCCTCGGCAAGATTCCTGATGGACTGTTCACCAACGGACTCCTTATCCCTTCTCAGCAGAGTCCGAGCCCTGCGCACCAAGGAACGGCGCAAATCCCGATTGCCGTTCAGATGAGCCATGCGATACGCATCTGTGGCACCTGTTTCTCTCTCTCTTCTCTCTTCCCTCCCTCTCCCTGTGTGTCTTACCCTCTGTCTGCCTCTCTCTCTCTCTCTGTCTGCCTCCCTCATACCTATTATTTGTCTTTCTTTCTTTTCCTTTCCAGTACACCGTGAGTCTAGAATTACATGAGTATGGGGAGGGAAATGTCTGTCTGTTTTTCTGTATATTCACCTATTCACCTATATTTTTATCAATCTGTATATCTGTTTCTCTCTCTCTCTCTATCTCCTTATCTATATCTATGTCTACCTCTTTATTTTCTTTTTCTCTTCTCTATTGTTTTCCTTTCTCTCTTCTCTTCCCTTTTTTTCTTATTCTCTCTCATTTTTATTCCTTAAATTTCCCTTTTTACGTACACTTCACTGATTACCTGGCAGGGAAATGTACGTGCAAGAAGTAGCCAAAAGTCCGAATTCTTTCAGTGCTTTAATGAGAGGATCCAATTCCTTAGCGGATAGGAAGGAAATTCCCTCTTGCTGTTTCTCTCTTTCTCTTCTGTCGCTTTGTCGCCTGGGGGTTACCGCTGTGGCTGGGCACCACGATGGGCTCTGTCACGTCAGCTCTTGCTGACACATGTTGTCGACACAGGCCGGGCTTCCCTCCAGGGATGCCCGCTTTTTCATAGCAGCAATTTTGCCGCTCTCTACACAGCAGGCGATAAAGGAAACGGATATAAATAATAAAATTGGACCATATACTATCGTAGGGTCAGTCTGATGATTATAAGATTCCGTGCATTACTTTCTTGTTTAATGCATGCCTAAACAATATACATTTAATACATTACCAAACCAATATTGGGTAATTTTATTTATTACCTTCGCCTCACCGATATCAACGATTTTGGTATCGTCGGATTCCTCTCACTGTCCACATTCCAAATATGTAGGTTTTATCGCGCGGAAACCCCCCGTTAGCGAGAAACTTGGCCCCGATTGCAAGGGAGGGCATGTAAGGTTCTAGAGAAAATCGAGGTTAAATAACACTAATAATATAACCCACAGTGAAAATAACCATGGTTATTCATATGACTTTCCATTGCAGGGGGCTGCGCCCCCTGCGACACCCCCTGGGGGAGGGCTACCGCCCCCTAACCCCCACCAAGGAAACAAAACCTCCAACACGTATTCCCGGCAGGCTGGAGCGTTACACAATGCTCGTCGATCGCGGAGCGGCGGACGTATTACATTTACCTCGTAACATTCACACTGAATCAGCATACTAACCTTGACATAGTCAGCATTGTATACACACGATTGTAGTATAATCAG
Source organism: Penaeus vannamei (assembly GCF_042767895.1). Classification (NCBI taxonomy): domain Eukaryota; kingdom Metazoa; phylum Arthropoda; class Malacostraca; order Decapoda; family Penaeidae; genus Penaeus; species Penaeus vannamei. The sequence continues at coordinate 18,237,032 of NC_091568.1, forward strand.
GATGAACAGAGTATACCATGAACAGAAGAGCGCCCTCGTCGGCGGGTTTTGCGCCTCTCTGGATGTTACGCTGATGGCCTCAAGGTCGAGTTTCCCGTCCCCTGGAACCACGATTTGCGAAATCCTAACCGAAATAACCGTCGCATTCAGTACTTCGCCATGGCCGCCGCGATGGCACTGTGTGAAGGAGCACGTGTGCACTCTATCCTGCCGTGAATACGTGGTGATTTTGTTTCCTCGGCGGGGGTTGGGGGGCGGCAGCCTCCCCAGGGGGGATTGCAGGTGGCGCAGCCCCCTGCAATGGAAAGCATCTGAATAACCATGGATATTTTCACTGTGGTTTAATTATTAGGGTAATTTTCAATATTATGTCCGCCGCTCCGGCCGCCGCTCCGACATCGTCGCCCCCGATATAGTGCCCAAGTTTACCGCTGACAAGGGGTTTTCGCGCAATAAAACCTACATATTTGGATTGTACAGAGTGAGAGGAATCCAACGATACCAAAATCGTCAAACTTACTATATTACGTCCGCTGCTCCGACATCATCGCCCCCCATATAGTGCCCAAGTTTGTCGCTAACCCCCCGGGGGGTTTCTGCGCAATAAAACCTTCATATTTGGATTGTGCAGAGTGAGAGGAATCCAACGATACCAAAATCGTCGATATCGGTGAGGCGAAGGTAATATAGAAAATTAACAAATATTGTAACATTTAACAACATAAAATGCACCCGAATCACTTTACAGAAGATGTCTTCGATGCATAAGAAAATGCGACAT
>NC_091568.1:18245312-18257812 GCF_042767895.1 Penaeus vannamei
AAAGACCGTTGGGTTTTTAGCTGGCTGACTGGTGCTTCTCGGGCTATGGCCTCTGTTTTTCAAGTAAGTGTATGGTGTGTTGTCCTGTGTATTTGTTCTTATGGAAAGTTTTGTGCGAAATAAATGTATAATATGGATGCTCCTTTTTATGTTGCCTTTTTTGTCAGCCAGTGGTCTTATTGTTTTTTTTTCTCGTGACTACGGAATCACTCTTTAGCTCACCTGAGAGTCATTATTTATTAACGCCAGACCGACATGGAAATTACCTGTAGTTGGAATACCCGCTACCAAACCAACATCTTTAACTCTACGGAGTTTATAAATATCCACTACAGTGGCTACCCTCCGGGTTCACTTCAAAACTCCCCAGCGGCCCAATGACCACCCTAGGGTGTTTCATTTGGACAGGCTGAAGGAGGAGTGTGCTCGGAGGTTCGCTTCACAGTGCTCGACAATCTGACGGACCCTGTACTTCTGTGGGACACCTTCAAGCGCGAAATGCTTGATGCAGCCCAAGAATCGATTGGAGAACGCCCGAGGGCAAGACAGAATTTAATCTCTCAGGAGGCACTGGAAGCCACAGATGCTCGTGCGGCTCGTCTGGCAAGGGATCGAGATTTGCACCGTTCTCAGATGCGCAGAACTCGGTCTCTGTTAAGAAGGGACAAGGAACAGTTGTCATCAACAGTTAAGAACAAGACAAGGAGTCTTGCTGAGGAGGTCGAAGGCCATTTCTTAGTAAATGACCTTCGTCCTGCATACAAAGCCCTGAGAAAACTAAATTCCAAGCCCTCTTCACAGGTGATTGCAATTCGCTTAGTAGGTGGCTGAGTATTTTGAGCAGTTGTATTAGGTTGACCCTCCAACAGTTAACTTGGATGCGGGTAGTGCCGTGATTCCGCTGCCGGACCCACCCATTAGCAGGGGAGAGTGCGGACCCACCCATTAGCAGGGACCCACCCTCCCTAACTGAAGTTGCGTAGGCGATCTCCAAGCTGAAGAGTGGTAAAGCAGCGGGCATTTGCGGCATCCCAGCTGAACTGTTAAGGCTGGTGGTGAACCTATGGCGTGGGGACATTATGCTGTCCTGGCTGCCATCTTTCGGTCCGGTACCGTTCCCCCTGAGCTGGTGAGGGGTTTGGTCATCCCTCTATGGAAGGGGAAGGGTGACCGATGGGACTGCAGCAATCACCGCGGCATCACACCTCAGTGTACCAGGCAAGGTTCTTGCCCACATCCTTCAGAGACCATCTACTGAGGCACCAGAGACCGGAGCAATCTGGATTCACTCCTGGTAAGTCCACAATAGACCATATCCTGGCGCTTCGAGTCATTATAGAGCGCCGTCGTGAGTTTGGACGTGGGCTGCTTGCAGCCTACATCGCCCTCAAGAAGACTTTCGATACAGTGCATCGGGAATCACTCTGGGAGATCCTGAGACTGAGAGGAATTCCAACAAGGATTATAGAACTAATAGCAAACCTGTATACTGGTACTGAAAGTGCTGTAAGGTCGAGCTTCTTTCCTGTTAGTTCAGGAGTGAAGCAAGGCTGTGTTCTTGCACCAACACTTTTCAATACTTGCATGGACTGGATACTAGGCAGAGCTACTGTTCAAAGTCATTGTGGAGCAACACTGGGTAATATTAAGGTTACAGACCTTGATTTTGCCGATGATGTTGCAATTCTATCTGAGTCTTTGGAAACCCTAGTGGTGGCTCTCGATGCATTTAGTAATGAAGCGAAGCCCTTGGGTCTTGAGGGCTCCTGGACCAAGACCAAGATCCAGGAATTTGGGGACTTGCTAGGAGAACCTGTTCAGTCGGTACGTGCTTGCGGTGAGGACATTGAAGTCACAGAGAGCTTTACATACCTTGGTAGTGTAGTTCATAACTCTGGGCTGTCAGACCATGAAGTCAGCAGACGGATTGGCCTGGCAGCAGAGGTCATGAACTCTCGACAAGATTATTTGGAGATGCCGGTACCTGTGCAGAAGGACCAAGTTAGGGGTTTTCAGGGCCCTGGTAATGCCAGTTTTGCTCTACGGTAGTGAAACCAGGAAATTATCCAGTGCCCTGGAGTCTCGTCTTGATGCCTTTTGTAATAGGTCCTTGCGCCGGATAAGGGGTTACTGTTGGCGGGACCATATGTCTAACCAACGGCTGTACCGTGAGACTGGCACAGGACCTGTTACCTGCACAATCCGGGATCGCCATCTCAGGCTATATGGCCACCTGGCTCACTTTCCACAGGCTGATCCTGCTCATCAGGTTGTCTCTGTAAGAGACAACCCTGGGTGGAGGAGGCTTGTGGGACGACCTAGGAAGTCGTGGCTTGGGCAGATCGATCAAATCTGTCGGGAGGAGCTCGAGATGGACCGAGTCCCTGCCTGGCGGCTTGCCATGAGGGATCCCAAAAGGTGGACGCGGCTATGCGACCCCGTAGGCTTTAGCTCCTAATGATGATGATATGCATATGTGTATATATATATATATATATATATATATATATATATATATATATATATATAGAGAGAGAGAGAGAGAGAGAGAGAGAGAGAGAGAGAGAGAGACAGAGAGACAGACAAACACCCACACACATATATATCTATATCTATCTATCTATATATGTATGTGTGTGTGTGTATACATACACACACACATATATAACGTCCATCGTTGTCGACCTATAGCGGTAACCTCGACGCTAAGAGGATGACATGAATGCTTGCGCATTCCGCCTGACGTTCCGTAAGCGTCTCCATGCGAAGAGGGTAACTTTATGCTTTCGCTCCTTCTACTAGTGATGTGCTCTCCGAATTCTGTCTGAATAGCTGTAAGGTGAGGTACCACCACTACAAGCAACAGTTATATTCACCGAGTTGGCCAACAACGACGCTTCGACCTCTGATCAGCTTCTGTTGCTTTGACGAGACAAAGAGATACTCTATTTTTGTTTCGTCTAGTTCCTCCTCAACAAGGTTATTAACCACTTCTGCTTTGTGTGCCCTCCTGAGCCAAGAGGAACCCCACAGGTAGTGCCACAAGGGGGGTTGTTAGTTGGCTGCCTTCAACTCGGGAGAAAGGTTCCATTATTAAGGTTAGGCTTTCCTCATGTTTGCCTAGGCAATTGAACAAAGTGAAGGAGAAATGGTTAATATTAGTTTTACTTTTGGTATTCAACATGGCAAAACCAATAAACCCTCAACGTCTCTCTATATCCAAGGAGGCTCCTACGAACGCAACCCCGAAGAAAGTTGCTGTGGAAACTAGTATCTCTGAGTCTAAGTTGCCTCCTGTGGAAAGTATAGAGATCTCGAAGGATTCTTTAAGCATCAAAGATCAATCCACCATGATGGACCCGTCTTCCCAATCTCTCACCAGCTTCACCTCATGTAGACTTCACCTCCATGGAGGCCTTGTTGGCCCTTGAGAGGGACTTTCCTCCACTGGATTACCAACAAGGGAGAGTATATCCTCAAACCAACCAAGCCAGACTCCTACCAAATTTTTGAAAATATTATGGATATCATAAGTAATGGAAAGACCATTGCCTGCACAACCTTCCTCCCAAGAAAACTAAGATGGTCCTTGAGGGATATCCGCTCGGATTTCCACTTGGTTGCCTTCAGAAGTATTCGCTCATAGAAACTGCCTCCTGCCTGATAGTCCGACCATCAAAGGAAGAGACACATAAAGTGCTTGTCACTGTTTTAGGAGATCCACATACAGAGGTACACTTGGGTATATTCATAACTTTCAACCTCCGAGAATACTACCCAGAACCTACTAGGTGTGGTAAGTGTCAACAATTTGATCATGATGTCTCAAAATACAGAAGTACGGCAAGGTGTGGAGTATGTTCTAAACCCCATCTCACGGACATATGCATCACCAAAATCAGAGAAGGAAAGCTAACCACTGCCAAGTGTCCTAATTGCAGTGATACACATCATGTCTGGAACCCTATATGTCCGGAGAGGCTCAGACGTCTCGCCCTCCCTTCAGAAGAAGCTTTCCCAATAGAACAACTGACACTCAGGGTATTTACGAGGAAGCGCCATGCATGGAATATCAGTTCTCAGGCTGACTCTCTCTCTTCATCTCGGATTCCTTATTCTTTTGCCACCAAGTCCATCAGGGCAAGACCACTTCCATCAAGTAAAAAGCATCCCTCTCCAGCCACTGTACCCTTTTCCTCCTCCAGCCATGGCAACACTAATGATTCACAAGATGTTGAGTTCCAAACCACGATCTTACAGATGGGCTTCGCACTTGTCGGCAAACCTGCTGATTAAAACCATATACAGGAGGCTATTGAAACCTGCAAATACTGTAGGTCCCTTAACTTCAGCTTCGGAATCTGCTAACAAGCACTCAACAAGGTCACCAGAAGGGCTTCCCTGTACTTCTTTGGAAGGCCCCAGCAGTTCTCAAGATCAGCCAGACCTCAACTCCTTGTCCGCCACGTGCACCCTCGAAAATGAGTCCACATCCTTGGAAAATCTGTCTCACAGGAAATGTCTCAGATCATCGTCTGGTAGTGACAAGCTTATGCACAGTAGCTATTCTGCTCATGACATAAACCATCAAATGGACCAGAACCCCACTGAACAACAGAACTCCGTAAATAACAATGATTTTGAACTCAGCTTCCCACCTCTAGGAGTAATCACAGTTTGGTCTTGAAATGATGGGTCTCCACCAGTAATTCATATACCTGATGGTCTCCTCTAGTATACAGACTCCAACTTCAGTTGACCCCAGTGATGATCATTAACACCAATACAAAAGAAAATATCAAATTCCTATAGTGGAATATACATGGTCTACAAGCAAAAGTTGTCTTTACTCACACTAGCCCATGCAGAATAAAGATACGATGTAGTATTGCTGCTAAAACTCTTCTCTTCAATCCACTATCTGGATCTCCAACTACACGGGATTCCATCTATTCCACAGCCTAGGTGGAAGTAGGGGACACCATTTTGGTCCAAAAAGACATTCATGTTGAGCCCCCTGATTACCAGATCTTGTGGCCAATATGGTGAGAGTCTGGCTGTCACAATCTCCGTACAAAACACAAAACTTCAGGTTTACAATATATATCGACCACCCAAAATTGGATCACCTTTTTTCTGCCAGTAGTAACTCTCCGTCCACTGTTGGTGGAGATTTCAATGCCCACCATCTGAACAATCCGATGTCTTCATCTGCCTCCAGATCCTGCAGAGCTAAGTGTTACCTGAACCATTTGCTCCAGACCATTCCAAATATTTCTCTGCTTGATAAATACGTGTCCACTCATCTCATAGATGGCGTACTTGACATCTTTGTATCCACAGCATTACTTCCTCTAACAACCTGGACTCTTCCTCCATACTTTGCTTTAGATCACTTTGCCTCCGCTATCTCTTTGGACATTTCTGGAGACCACGTCTCCAGAAATGTCCTTCTGAACCATACTGGAACTTCAGAAGAACCAACTGGCACAAGTTTACCTGCTGAATGGAGGAATGGGCAGAAATCCATGTGCCTCCTTATGACTTAGAAGAACAAATAAAGCTAGAATCAATGTTTTACGACGTCTCACTACTTCAAAACTGGGTGCTGGGTTCCATGTCCCTTTTATGTACACGCCATCCGGTTGCTAATAAATTATAGCTCCTTTTTTATCCTATCCCTTATCCTAGCCCAAATAACCAAACTAAAGACATTTCAAAATAAATGTATGTGCATCATGCCGGGTGTTCCTAGGTGGATACACATAGTGAACTTGCATCTGGAGGCTAAGTTAGTTCCCCTTCTAATAAGAATTCAGTAGATCGTGGTAGGTCATGCCTGCAAGATTCTAGTCATAGACCGTCATCCATTGGAGATTCATTATGAGGAATACTAGCCATCCCTCAAGCTCCTTACCACCGAGTCCTTCCGTGGCATAATGAAATATACCATTGCATCAGTTCCTTGAGCCTCCTTCCAGCTCTATGATCCTATGGTATTGACACCCCCCACCGTGGATATGAAGAACTACAATCCTGGGAACCACCACTTACTGCCTTTCTCACGAACCGTCTCCCTAAAGCTAAGGCAAAGTGCTCACCGAATGATCTCCGGAAACTGCGAGATACCATTTGTTCCATGGAGAAAGATGAATACACTATTGTTATCTACACAGATGGATCTGTTAATCCAGTCAGGCATCGAGGCTCAGTAATGGGTTCTCTCAGTCTGTACTATTCGCCATTTGCTCCTCACTGGCAAATGCACTCTCCTGTACAAAACATGCCTTGTGCATTTTCACTGATTCCCTCTCTGCTCTGCATACCCTACAAAAACAGGATCAACTAGACAATATTCTCCTAGTAACATCAACCTTCTTCAAGTTTAAGCAGTTCAACTAATGCGGATTCCCATCCACATCGGCTTGGAAAGAAATGAATTGATTGACACTGCAGCCCAAAACAGCCTTCTTCAACTCACATAACGCCAAGCAAACCCAGCATCAGCCAGATAAAGAACCATGCCAAGAATACAGCTCATCAAATTGCAATAGTCCAATACCAAGTTTGGGTTCATGCTGGATATCCTTCAGCGAACTGGTACAGAACAGTAACTGAATATGAAAACACCGCAATACCCTGATCAATGTCAAGAAAAGGTGCTAGTATCATGCAATAGATTAGACTAGGGTATTCTTGCAGCTGGAAGATTACTGAACGAGTGCCGAAAGAATGTATTCATAGTCAAATAGTAGTAAGCCATCCACTTACACACTACATCCTGGACTATAGATCCATCTGTGATATCAGACCGCACAAATTTAGGGGTGTACCAGGCACTGAGACTACACAAAGAAGCTTTATAGCAGCAACTTGCACATGTACCATACTTGAGTCAGAAAAGTCATATCAATCAATTTATCAATGTGTGTGTGTGTGTGTGTGTATAAATAAATAAATAAATAAATATATATGTATATATATATATATATATATATATATATATATATATATATATATATATATATATATATATATATATATATATATATACATATACATAATGTTGCCACATCTCGCTTTGACACAGAGTCCATTTCACAAGCAGATAAAATGTCACGGGGAAAGCACATTGCCATTTATGTCAGTACATTGCTGTTCATTGTCGACAGATAAGATTTAGGAAGGTGTTGAAATTGCAGCAAATATAATTTAGTATGTAGAATATATGATAACACTGGTATCAGACATAATCATATATCTTTTTTTTTCTCTAGGTATTAATGAAATATTTTGTGATGAGCATACCTTTATTAGTCAGTGGGGATCACAATTACTTTGGCTATTTGATCCAGATATTGCAAATCTACAAGGGCATAAGTTTCTAATTTTGTAATGAGGGATTTGATTCTCTTATTTACGAGCTGGTACTTCTGACCCAAGGGATGCTTCCTACCAGCTGTATGGTGCTCGCAATTCAGAGCTAATTTGTGCTACTCCTTTTGATATTTTGCAGCGAGCAGCGGCAGCCGAGGATGGTCCGGCAGCATCCTGGCAAACACATTGTGCCATCCTTCCAATGCATTGTTGGTTCGGGGCAGATCATCCTTCACTCGTTGATTCATGTTCCAAGTCTGATATGGAAATTTCCCTGGGAATTTCCATGTCACCATGAATCAGCTGGCCAAAATAGGTTTCCTAATATTTCCTAAGTCCAGAAGCCCATCATCCTTGGAAATTTCTGCAAGGAGTATCCTCGTGTAGCGGTAGACATCGGCCAGTGGAACAAATGCCAGGAACCACTTGACCTGGATGGGGAAGGCAGCATCATCTCTTCACCATGCTGTGAGGCCAAGATTTTGGATGCATCTCCAGACAGACTGGCCCAGATGGAAATAACATCCAGCAACCTCAGCACTCGTAAAATTCCTTTGGAAGGCATTCATTACTGCCCTCTCAAAATCTGTCATTATTGTCACTGGATTGCATGATAAGCCATGGGGTATTAGCTGCAACACCTCGCACATTTTATTTCTCTTCATTCCTTCCTGGCAACAGTGCATAGATGCAAGGATATGTTATACCACCAAAGTATGTATGGAGTTTGTACTGCTGCTAGTATCCGACATGGGCCACTTTAAACGTTCCATCACCAAACCAGTGACGAGACGGCAAGAAATTTCAAATCAGAGTCTGCTGCAAAGATCATCATCCCATCATCTTCATAACGACGGAGGGCCTCTCCACTTAACGTTGTCCGAAATGGCTGAAGATCAGACACACATGCCTTTTGCCGCACTCGCCTCAGCGTCCTCTTGATGACGTCTACCGTTGTATTAGATGTGCCCAGCCGACTTCAACTCTAGCGTAAAACGAGTTGACAATATGTGCGACGGGCTCTGCTGTTGCGGCAGCACGTTCCTTCATTGCTGCTAGTATCTCCTCCACCTCAACCTTCCCAATGACAGCAGAATGTCTGTGGATGGGGTTTTGCCACTTCACTATTTCCCCATTAACGGTGTGAACCCTGGCACCACAGGTTCTGTCTTCGCATCTCCACATAACTTTGTCCTGATGGTCCCTTTCCTTCGTAAAGAGATGCTGGCAAACTCCGAGTTTCACAGTCGCCCGGTATACAAGAGAAGGTGGGGGAGGGTAATCTTCATTCAGTCCCTCGTATGATGAAACATCGAGCTCAGGGTATGGTGGTAATGGAAGCTTGGCTGAGTTCTTCATGCTGAATGATATCTCACTCCTTGAAAATTCATTATTATAGCAAGATCACAAGACAGGAAACACACGGCTGAAAGGAATGCTGAAACATAAGGTCATCTGTCCGCAGTGTTGAAGCAGTAGCAGAAGTTAGAGCAATTAGGGCAGGTAAAGTCAGCAGATACCTCACGCAACACAATCACAACGACATACAAGGTAAGGTCATCCAACAACTAGGTTATGTGAGGACACTGCACAACACAGTCCCTGCGAGATAGTGTCCGCTAGACACTGAGTCACCCCCATCATACAGCTTCGCGACTTTCCTTCCAGGTTATACTGTTCGCGCGACACAGAGACCGTGCATCATACATATACATATATCTGCATATATATATATATATATATATATATATATATATATATATATATATATATATATATATATATATGTGTGTGTGTGTGTGTGTGTGTGAGTGTGTGTGTGTGTGTGTGTGTGTGTGTGTATGTGTGTGTGTGTGTGTATACATACTTATATAAGTACAAATATAGGTATATATTTACATATTTATACATACATACATAAATATATGTATATATACATACATATACATATGCACACATATATATATATATATATATATATATATATATATATGTATGTATGTATATATTTATGTATATGTATGTATATATATACATATATATATGTATATATATACATATATATATGTATATATATATACATATATATATATATATATATATATATATATATATATATATATATATATATATATATATATATATATATATATATATATATATGTATGTATGTATATATATTATATATATGTATATATATGTATATATATACATATATATATATGTATATATATACATATATATATATACATATATATATATATATATATATATATATATATATATATATATATATATATATACATACATACATACATACATACATACATACATATATATATATATATATATATATATATATATATATATATATATATATATATATATATATATATATATATATATCAGTTGTTGATTTTCCACTCGGGAACCGTAGTCGTAGAATGAAAAGGAGAACCAGTGCTGCGGTGAACATCTTTATTGTAAACGTTTCAGAGATCGTAATTCATCTCCATCATCAGTACTAGAAATAATGAACCAGAAAACATATAATTTGATGCAGTAGACAAAAGAAAAACATAGTTCATAAGAAGAGCAACAATAAAATAGGAATAAGATCAAACAAAGATAAAAAGTAACCGGGTCGAGAGCCTGAAGCAACCAAAGAAACCATCAATGGGACCATATATAACTCCAGTCTTGCTTCTGGCTCTCCACCCGGTTACTTATATGGACTTCCAAAAGTTCACAAAATAGGGACACCCCTTGAGACCTATTGTGTCCTCTATTAATACATTTAACTATAACCTTGCTAAATTCATTGTCAAAATCATCCAACTCCTAACCATTAATGAGTATACCACTGCCAACACTTTGGATTTTGTGGAAGAAATCAAACAACTCAACATTGAAGATTCCACAGTAATGGCCAGCTTTGACGTGGAATCATTATTCACTAACGTTCCTCTGTCAGAAACTACACAGATTATTACGGACTCCATATCAGACGAGTCCATATCACAGTTTGGTCTAAACAAGAAACAATTTAATTCTTTTCTAAATATTGCCACAAGAGATTCTGTTTTCACATTTGATAACAATTTATATACTCAGATAGATGGTGTAGCTATGGGTTCACCACTTGGTCCAAGTTATGCAAACGCCTTCCTATGCCACCATGAATGTAACTGGTTAAATAACTGTCCAAATGATTTCAAACCAATATTCTACAAAAGGTATATTGATGACACGTTCCTTTTGTTCAAACAACAGTCACACATTGAACATTTCCTTTCTTATCTAAATGACCAACACCCTAACATTAAGTTTACGTGTGAAAAAGAAAAGGAAAACGAACTTCCCTTTCTTGACACACTGATATCTAAAGAAAACGGACGCCTTTCCACTACAGTTTACAGAAAACCTACTTTCATCAAATATGAAATATAAGATTAACAGTATCGCCACTCTAATCAACAGAGCTTTCAACATGTGTTCCACCTGGATGCAGTTTGACAAAGAAATGAAATTCTTGATTGATTACTTCAATAACAATGGCTATCCTGACAACGAAATTTACAAGACACTTCGATCATTCATAGATAACAAATTATGTCCACCCACGAAAATACAAACTGCTCCCAAAGAAACCAAGTATATAAAGTTACCGTATCTTGGACATATAAGCTTCACCATCCGTAAACAATTACGTGAGATGCTGAAACATTCATTCCCACAAATTAAATTCAACATTGTTTTTGTGAACTCCTACAATATCAACTCTTTCTTTAAAATGAAAATGCTTCTGCCCTCAGAATTATGTTCAAATATTGTGTATATTTTTAACTGTCCTAGATGCAATGCTAGGTACATTGGATCGTCTACACGATGGTTCAAACATAGAATACTTGAGCATATGGGTAAGTCAATAAGAACCAGCCTACCTCTGAGCAGACCATCTTTCTCCGGTATCCGCCATCATTCACAAACAGAAGACCATCCTTTCACTCACAGTGATTTTAAAATTCTGTCTTCCACACCTAACAGACTCGACCTCCTCATCCTAGAATCCCTGCATACCCATAAGATGAAACCCGAGCTGAATGCCAACACAGCCATCTAGTTGTTCACTGTGTAATCACCATAACCACCATTTCACACTTGTTTGGTATGTCCCACCCTTACACACCTTTTTTTCACTATGTTTTTGCCGTTTTATTTTTGTTTGATCTTATTCCTATTTTGTTGTTGCTCTTCTTATGAACTGTTTTTCTTTTGTTTACTGCATCTAATTATATGTTTTCTGGTTCATTATTTCTAGTACTGATGATGGAGATGAATTACGATCTCTGAAACGTTTACAATAAAGATGTTCACCGCAGCACTGGTTCTCCTTTTCATTCTATATATTTACACACACACACACACACACACACACACACACACGCACACACACACACACACACACACATATATATATATATATATATATGTATGTATATACAATTGTGCACACACATTCCTAGGTCGTCCCATGGGCCTCCTTTACCCAAAAATGTGGTGGGCAGGATCATCCACAGGGAAGCAAGTCGGGTACCCGTATATTCCAAGCTGGCGGTCCTGCATTGTTCAAGTAACAGGTCCTATGTCGGTCTCATGGTGTAGTCATTGGAGGACACATGGTCCTGCCAACTGTACCCCATGATCCGGCACAGGTTTCAAAATATTAGATGGCATCCGGGTTTCACTTCCATAAAGCAAAACTGGCAGTATCAAGGCCTTGAGGACACATAGCTTATTCCAAGTACCAGCATCTCCAAATACTTTTGTTGACCGTGTTAATGGCTCCAGCTGCAAGACCAATCCATATACTGCACTACCAAGGTATTACATTTCTCTGTAACTTCTACATCCTCTCCACAAACAAGTATTGACTGAACAGTTACCCTAACAGGCCCCCAAAATCCTGGATATTGGTTTTGGTCCACGAAACCATTGCTGAATTCCAGAGACTCAGATAGGATAGCAATATCTGCAAAATCAAGGTTAGTAGCTCTGCCCATTATCCAGTCCATGCAAGTGTTGAAAAGTGTTGGTGAAGGACACAGCCTTGCCTCACATGG